>NW_017536979.1:900225-1085189 GCF_001853355.1 Bactrocera latifrons | reverse complement strand
ATATATTTATTATATAACTTTTTATATTATCTAACGCTTTCCATCAAAAATTTTGTCCCAATATGGAAGAGAGGAAATACAATTTTATTGTTGCATGAAGTGGCGTCGAAATGGACCAGAAAGCCGAACAAATTATCGAGTGAAAATCGAAAGAGATTTGCATTTCCAATTTCGTAAAAGCACGTTTCTAATCATGAGTGTGCCTGTGTGCGTGTGTTTGTGTATGAGTTGCGAATGCGTGTGCATTTTGTGTGGAGAATTTCGCGGAAAATATTGACACATTCATCAAATCATCAACTGCGGTGGCGGGATGAGCTGCTATGGACAATGCAAAATGACATGCCGTATACATACACACATCCCCACACACACAGATGCACACACACCCTGCATGTAATAACAGCACTACATATGTATATGCTTGCAACGTTGCATGGTAGCAGCGGTTCGAGTAGTGAGTGGACTGAGCATCAGTTGGGGGCACTTAATGTCAAACACAGGCACCTCTATTCACTGGCCGCTGCCAATAAAGGCAACAAAGCATTGTGCGAAATTAAAATTTTTAATTCTTTGTCTTTCGATTTTTGCAATAATTTTTCAATTATTGTTGGCTGTCAAGTAGTTGCAGTTTTTGATTGCATAAAATTGGATTTGCGCACTCAGCGAGATGACACGATTCAATTTGAAGCGATGCATTTTTTCGTAGAATATTTGCCCTTTTGAATTGTGCGCATAGTGTAAGCGTTGCGTAACAATTGTCGCTGGCAAAGCGGCACTTATTGGCATTTGCCAGATTTGCCTATTGTTTAATCCATAAAGGGGAATAAAATATAAAGTTTGTAAAGAAATTTAGTCGCAGAGTACAATTATTTTGATATTCGGACAAAGGCCAAGTTGTGTGTGTGGAATTATGAGAGAGATGTAATTATGTAAGGCATCTCATAGCTTAACATGAACATTTCAGATGTAGACGATAGAAAGATCTCTATCATGATTTTGATCGGTCAGTGTGGTTAGGTTAGGCTAAAAGACGACCCAAGAAGGATCTCACTTGAACAGCTGAAAACTGCATCATAAGACCTTTACAGAACGTAAAAGCGCTTTGGCCTGTCACAAATTTGATGAATTTATTAAAAAGTATCAGTATGAATGCCTAAGATGTATGGCATCAAACCGAATAATTTATTCGAAGGTTATAGTGCTGTCTTTGGTAATCCATCATTCAAAATTTTGTAAGGATTTCTTGTCAAATATAAAAAGTTCAACATACGAAAGCTTGACTTCGAAAGTATAGTTTGTATAAAGAACAATAACGGCGATTTCGACGAGAAAAAGATTCGAGAAAAATTTCGGATCGGTATCTCCATAACTGCAACCTCAGTTCGGGTATATACAGAGAGACAGGGCTATTATTGACTTACTATTTCTTTCACGCTGACCATTAATATATATATATATAAGGTAGCCCGTCTGATGGCGCTACTAGAACTAAATCCATTATTTCTAGTTAGAACTATCCTTCGAGAGGCGAGTGCATAAAAAGTGACAGCTGTCGCATAATTATTTTGTGAATTATATCCTTTTGAGTGAAGGAACTATTGTTTTTGTCAAGAAACTGGATAAAAATGAATTTCCCATTCTGATATAACATTGCTTTTTAAAGGGCAAAAGATAAAGTTGAAGGACTGATGATTAGTTTTCGAACACTGACTCAGGAAAATCAGCCATCTAGGATTGATATACCAAGTTTATACGTGATGAAATAAGCACCGAAGACTGTGAACGCTGTGAGCACATAAAACAAGTTTTTACCGACGAAAAATCCACAAATTAATTTTGGATGACGGTAAACTGAACTTTTTCGAGCATTCTAAAGTCCAATCGACTTCCTTTGAATGATGAAATCGCTGAAAGAGACCATATTTGAAGGGAAAGATTGGTCTGTTTTACCAAGGCCCCAAATAATGGCAAAAATCCATGAATTGAACATCGAATTTCTTCTGCGTCCCACGAATTCTTCAGATAGCGATCATTTCATGTTCTCAGATCTCAAGAGAATGCTCGGTAGGACGAAATTTTCGTCGAATAAAGAGATGATCATTGAAATTGGAGCCTTTTTTGAAGTTCGAAGATCTTTATTTTAGGTATATGGCGGCTAAGAAAAAGATGACCCGGTTCAAACCATTTTTGATACACAGAATTACTATTATCGTGAAAGGGCTCTCTCTAAATTTCGATTATGTATCTCACAAATTGACCATCATTTTCAGCAAAAAGTCAGCTATAAGCTCCGGGGTCCCTATATTCGGTACCCATTGGCTTGAACAGTTTTGGTTTCAATCATAAAATTTTGCTCATAAGGTGGCATAAGGTAGGATTTCTTATAATATTTGAACCGGATAAATTTGGTTGTTGTAACTTTAGTAGTTTAAGAGATATATACATTGAACTTATTAGGGGGTAACGACCACTTTTTTAATATTTTTTTTTGCTCCTTGCTACTGCACTGTGTCTTACTATGGTAAGCCTGTGTCTTTTAGGGTTTTATGCGTTTATTTCTAAATGTTACTACGCGGCAAGCTTAATACAATAAATACTGAATATTTGTACCTGCTTTTAATGCGTAGATAAGTTTGCCCTAATAGTGATGAAAAAAAAACAAAATATTGCTAAAAATTATAAAAGCTTAAAAAAGGATAATAATAAACAATAGCAATAAAGTGTCGAGATTGTCATATCACTATCTAAAATTGTAGATATAACCAATGCAGATAGTAAGCTCATTAAAATATATCAATAAGTTGCTCAAATATTTGCAGTTCACACGCAATACCACCGGAGAAGGGAAAAGCCAATGGCAAGAATGTGCTATTCACACCTAAACCAATAAGGCAATGAAATGCTACGCTAGTACTGTGTATTAAAAGCTAATAAAGCTACATACGAGGGTATCCGCGTGCCCTTAAATGCATATATACGCGTATACAAGCGCCACATTCCGACAGCGAGCGAGTTAAGTATGCAAAGCAGATTTCGATGAATTCACCAAACAAAAAAACTTCTTTGGTAGCAAAGAAGAAGAAGAAGGTGGCAGAAAATCGTGTAGTCGTGCGTGAACTGTTGGCGCGGGTAAGTGCGGGTGTGAGTGAAAGAGGTGGGTGACCGCTGTGAAATCACAATGCAGGCGTGCATACTTTGAGGCGCCAAAACAGCAAACACGCCCACACACACACAGAGTTGCTGCGAGTATGTTGCTGCGCTCGCTCAATTGATAAACCACACACGTACGGCGCGGGCGATGAGGAAGCCTGGCGAACGACACTGAAAAAATGTGGCGAAATGCTATTCGAAACCTCAATATTAGATTTAAGAAATCGAATCAAGAATTCCAATTATCGATTTTTTAATGAAATTGCCTTGATTAAATTTCGGTTGGCATGACTCGCTTGCTTGGATTGCGGCTTTAATGATGGATTTGATCTTAAGCGTCATTTACGCTTCCCAAAGAGAGCCAACACTTTTGAATATTTACATTCACTTACACTCCTTCTAGCCACCGTTAACCTTTCGACCCCCGACCGTCTGCTTTTATTGAAAATACTTCATTTTAGACGCCACTATCACGCATATCAATCTTTCTAAATCCCTTTCACGTTTTTCTCACTTGCGTCGCCTTTTTTTCGGCGGCAGCGCACTATCAAGCGCTGATCCCTCTTCTGGTACTTCATTCACCCACTTATTTATTCATTCGTCTACTTGAGCTACTTACCGCTTTGGCCCATACACACATACATATATATGTATAAGAGTTTGAGTAATGCTTTAAGCTTTCGTTCTGTTGCGCTTTTAATGTAGAAAAAGTCGAATGCTTAAAAATACTTCACTTCGTACAAGTATACCGTACACTACGCGCTGGCTTTATCGAACTATTTCCACATTTATTTTTAGATTTGTGTGTTTGGTGGTTGTGAGCTTGTAATTTTCGGTGCTTAGTCTGCTTTTTCATTTGCGGTCGCAAAGTTGCGAAACTTTTCAATTTCCTGCAGATTGACACGAGCGATAATTCAGTCTGGCTCGGTTGGAAATCAAGTTCAATAGCAGCCAAGCGTCAAGGATATGCATTGGACAGAGTTTTTAAAGCTGAAATATCGAGCGATTTTGAATTTAACACCTCGCCTGAATTTTTTGAAGGTATTTAACAGAAATACTACTCTCAATGGCTATTGGCGTACTGATGTTCATAGTTAATATTTGTAAATTTTGTAGTGTGACTAATTTCTAGGTGTTTTGCCATTATTAAATAACGGTATTTTATTATTCAACGGTCTCATTAGCGCAAAAAGAGAGGGAGAAGTGCTCAAAGGAGATTAAAAACTGCTCCTGCTGCATTGACATTTCTAAAACTTATTTGCAAAATACAAGTAGTTTTCAAAATGTTCCCAAATATTCTCCAAAGTCAATGGTTCCGTGATTGACAGTTCAAACGCTGAAATCTACCTATTCATTGACGCATCAAAGGGTAGAACATAAACAGGAGCTTCAAACTAAATGGCTACAATTCCGTTTCGAAGGTGTCAAATCGGTTTTTGTTCCACCTAACATTTGAAGCTCTCTGTAGTGTCTAGGTAAGTCTCACTGCAAGAAGGCAATAACTAGACTTTCAGTGGGTAAATCGGTTAATATCATCCGGGTACCCAATCGTTTAAGTGTAAGAGGAAACGGCAGATACAGCCTCCGATCATTTCGCTCTTTTATGGGTATACTAAAAAGGAACTTTGGCGCACTTTTGATGGTGCAAAGACCAAAAAGCTACTCCATCCCTGCTAAAGGGAGGTTAGTAACATTGTTGAGGTCATCAAAAGGCACCTACCCTTAAGATCCCATCTTCAGAGAATTGAAAAAGTAGATTCGGCGGAAAGCAGAGCATGCACGAAGGATGAGGAGACCTGGAAACTTCAGTGGTATGAGATGGAATATACTCCACGGTTCTCAATGCTTCCATTTGTAAGTGTTTTACCAACTCCACGGTGTTACTGAATTAGGTTTACCATCCGGGATTTCAATCGGCTAATGATGACCTAAGTGTGTCCGAGTGCGGTCTGACGCTCTTTCACTTCCCTTTTCGATCAACCCACCAAAACATCTCGAAGAGTTGCAGATAAATACATAAATGTTAAAATAAAAATGAAAATAAAAATTAGGTAAATCAGTTTATACAAATTTTATCAGCATCAGATTGTGTTTAAGAAACTTGCAAATCCTAAACACTCTTTTTATTGTCATTCTTTAATATTCAATTTCTAAGCTTTCAATCTTCCATAGCTAAGTAATAAAATGGTTTCTAAAAAACATAATTATTTCATTTTATAAAACTTTAAATACAATTTCATGTAATGCCTTTAACTCTTGACATTTTTTTTCCAAAATTGCTGCCAAAGTGTTCGACAAAGTTTGAAATATTTTATGAAAATATGTATAATATGTATAAAACTACCTGAACTAATACACCTCCTTTTCGTGCTGTCAAAAGCACCTTTCAAATCGACAGTGTGTCAAGATCTTTCACGGATCTTTTCCAATAACTCCCGCCGATTTGTGGTTCTTCAGACGAGTAATTGCTATTTGAACTTTTTCATGGTGGGGCAATGCAACATCTGCTCCATCGTCTTCGCTTGGGGAATCGGGTTCGCCTTCTCCTGGCGTTATGCTTTCACTGCCATCCAGCTGGCTGGAGAAGTGTTCCCTCCATAATTTTAGTATGCTCTGGGCTTCAGGTAATAGATCACCAAGAGTATGCTCCGGTCTTGAAACCTTATGTTAGTCGTCGCATCCTCTTCTAGAGTGTTCGAGTATTACCTTTATCTTTTTATACCCTGAACAGGGTATACTAAGTTTGCCACGAAGGAAGCGGCGGAGACCCTGAATAGTATATACATATATAAATGATCAGTAGTTGAGCTGAGTCGATTGAGCCATGTCCGTCTGTCTGTCCGTCTGTATATATATGAACTAGTCTCTCAATTTTTAAGATATTGGTTTGAAATTTTGCAAACGTCATTATCTCTTCAAGAAGCTGCCCATTTGCGGCACTCTCGATATTGGACCACTATATCATATAGCTTCCATAAAAACTGAACACATAGTTACTAAAATAAATGCCACTGTGATGGGTATATTAGCTTAAGTGCTTTTGCTTCTGAAAACCAATGTTGAGTGCTCCCCTTATATCAAGTTGCTGACGAATGCCCTCAGAGAGCAGAAGGGCAAGTCGAATAGAAAATCGTACACACATTTAAATGTCTTGCGTCTATCACAACATGCTCGATCTGCTTGGTAGCTTTTCGATCCGGAAACAACCAGGTAGCTCGGTGAATTTTTCTATGCTGGAATCTAGTACCACTGATAACCATATTTCGGCATCGGCGTAGCCTCAGCCTCAACCCGTTTGGGAATGTTTCCTCGTGGATACTGTATTTACCGACTGTCGTGCCGAAGGTACCTTTCTTGCCCACCCTGGCGTTAAAGTCACAAAACACGATTTTGACATCGTGGCGAGGGCAGCGCTCATAGGTGCGCTCCAAGCGCTCATAGAAGAAATCTTTGCCACATTGTCCTTCTCTTCCGTCGGGGCGTGGGCACAAATCAGCGATATGTTGAATAACTTTGTTTTGAATCGGATTATGGCTAGACGTTCATGCTCCTATGTTCAATTATTTTCCATTGATTAAAATGGGAATGCGAAGGAAACTCATTCTTGGCATCTCTTCTAAAACTGCGGTAGAGGCATGAGCTATCACTTCATGATATGCGCATTAAATATGTATTACATAAAGTTAATTGTTTTTGCAATAAAATAAATTTTCTTCTTTTAACTGCATGTAAATCCTTAAAGGACAAACCGACTGCGCTAAGCCCGCATTTTTCTTTGACAAATCGTCTGGGTAATTCAAGCAGATATAGTAACCACAAAATAACATATTTCATAACGGCGAAAAAACCACAAAACAACAACAACCCATAAGAAGGGCCACGCTGAGAAATAAATGACATTTTCCGCACACTTACTCAAACGTAAGTGATTCAATCATCTTTAAAAGCGAATAAAAACCGCATCAAAATGGAAATTTAATGCGGGCGCAATATTTTATTTACATTTTAAAAACGACGGAAGGCAGCTCGAAACACATACACACACACTTAAACGAGCATATGTTTAGTATGAGGATTGTATGGGTGTGTTTTTGCATGCATGCAAGCGAAGAATAAAGGAAAAGGCTGTTTATTCTGCACACACACGCATACACTCACTCACACACATGCAAAACGGCTGAAATGGGCACATGTGTGTGTGTGCTCGCGTGTAACTGCCAGAAGAATTGCCGATGGCAGCGCATATGTCATGCAAATGCAGGCACGTACGTGTGTGTGTGTGCATTCGGCTGAGAAAACCCCTCCTCACGCTTCGCGGAGGGGCGTGAGCGCGTGCTCACTTGTACGCGCTGGTTAAAGACAAATTTGTGCAATTTGCGTGGCGAAATTGAAAGCGAAGTCGTGCTGCGACGGAGGGCGGAGGATCGGACGCACGCGAATGACAAGAAGCTGCTTTTGGGTGCAGAGCATGACGCATTTGAAGCGTGCAACCTGTCATGGCTTCAACAATAAATGCGCTACGAATGACAGGCCACGGCTAAAAGGCGACACTAGCACAGGCACACATGCACACACATACAATAATAATGTTTTATTTAAATTCAACAGCGCGGCTCAGCGAACATGAGCAACGCCAAGCGAAATTTATGAGAAGCACGCTTTTCGGCGCATACACACCTCAAAGCGCAGGCGGGCCATGTAACGAGTGTGAAAAACGCATAATTCCCCTTAAGATGACAGCAAGGTTTGCTGAAAAAAATTCTAAATAAAATATGTATGTGTGTTGACACTTCAAAATTCATTACCTCAAGACAACAACAATAAAATATATGACGGAAAAAATCGCAGCAAAACTACCTTTCACTTTGATGGCTCCATCAATGAATGGTTGTCAGTTTGTCTCCCCGTCACTCGCAGAGTCATTAAGGCGTCAGCTCGACAACCTTGTCATCGCCAACTCAATCTGATGGCTGTGGGTTCACCCCTCAAATGTAAAGCTACAAAATACGCTCTGCGTCTTAAGACCCACTACTCAGCCATCATAGCCAGCTCCCCTCGACCGCCACGCTGACTTGGTCGTTGGTAATTTGCGCTTTTCATCAGTGACTTAACTTTTAAGTGCTTTCTTTCGCACACAAACTCACACGCGCAGAGACAACGCATAGCCTTTGCTTGCCTCCACCGCCTGCGCTTGTTTACGTCACTCGCTGATGATTTGTTCATTTACCAAATTGAGTTGCACGTCGCGCTGAGTTAAGTTGCTGTGGCATTAAATATTATCCACACATTTGTGGTTGTTTTTATCGGCGCCAGCCGCCGCTACCCGCCATGCTCCCGGCGTGGCTTCACCCTCAAACAAATTCAAAGTCACTTAAACCAGATGAAGCGGCACCGCCAGTGTGGCGTAATCAAGTGCGGGTGGGCGATGGATGTGTGAGAGAGGCGCCGGGAAAAAGCGCTTGTTTTATCATCAACTCACGCGTGTGACAATTTCCGACAATCCGCATTTAACACCAAAACGATTTTTTTTTACTCTCAACCCCCATCAAAAGCGCGCTGCTGGGCTCGCCCCTCAAACTGCTCGGCTGATGCTTTGTTGAAGTGATTTTTTGCTTAGTTAAATTTTTCATTGTTTGTGTTTTTTATACGCAGATTTTGTTTACTCAAGCTTCAACACTTGCTTATGTGCACCGTTTTCGTTTGCCTCTTTTT
Source organism: Bactrocera latifrons (assembly GCF_001853355.1). Lineage (NCBI taxonomy): Eukaryota > Metazoa > Arthropoda > Insecta > Diptera > Tephritidae > Bactrocera > Bactrocera latifrons. The sequence goes on along the minus strand of NW_017536979.1, from coordinate 1,076,327 downwards.
GCTTTCAGCTATCTTTGCTTATGGAAACCTACTCTCAGGCGTATGGAGATTCTTCGCTAATGATGCTTTTCGCGCGCTGCTCTTATCAGCGAATGTGGACTGAGTTGCTTATGAAAAATATACTTGTAGATGCAACATAAAGCCATCTACACTTTGTCATTTTTATCTTTGCAGGAAGCGTTCAAAGTGTGAGGAAACGTGAATGTGTATGTGTTTAATAATGACGAATACGAGTATCGGATCATTAGCTTATTATTTTCACAAATATATTATTTTACTTAGTATGTTTCTGTTGCGACGAAACCGAATTGTAGTTTCGATTAATATTAGAAATGATAATGACCTTAGGCAATATACTCTTTCATTCGAAGCTTATCAAAACCTAAATTCAGTTACCATTAAATATATGGTACACGTACAATAGCCCAATACCAGCAATTTGAAGTTATGGAAATACACTAAATTCTCTTAATACATGAAAAAGCGAAAATGCACTTTCGAGTGCATTGCTTATAGCCAAACAGTTTCAGATAAACCAACCTAAAGTCAAATCACGGTTAGTCTAAAGAGTGAAAAATATCTGTTTTAAATCGCGATCTCGATTATGATCGGAAAGCTTTTATATATATAAAAAGGGTTTTGATTGATCAGTTTGTATGCCAATGAGTAGCTTCTTGGGGAAGGAAGACGTGTGCAAATTTTCAGATCGGCTACTCAACAATGCGTTATACAGTCAGCGGACATGGCTAAATCTATTTAGCTCGTCATGCTGATCTTTTATTTATATACAGTTATGTGCAAAAGGGTTAATAAGGACAGGCGTCTGCAGTGAAATTCAGAATGTGGGCGAATCAACGACAATTGACTAATCAAATTAATTGAGAACAAACTAAAAATAAGTTGAAAACAAATTCAGTTTTATCGATATTTTGCAAACTTTTGTATTTTATTTGCAACATTTATTTGCACTCTATTACATTGATATTATTGATTATTAAACCTCTCTTTTGAATACTTAGCCGTGTGTTTTGGGTCGTTTCTTTCAAGAAACTATCTTTGCGACATATTCTCTTCAGCATACTGTTGCATACATTTTTGTAGTATTGCAACATAATTTGTTGCCTTCATAGTCCCCTGTATCGTATGTAGCGGCCCGTGACCATTGTATGAAAACGATACCCAACCATAATGTTTCCGCCACCACGTTGAACGATCTTTATCGCATACTTAGGGTTATAGGCTGCATTCTTCGGTCTTCTTACGTAATGAATACCTCGATCAGAATTAATTAATTAAGTTGACTTTTGCTTCATGAGACCAGAGAAGGTTAGGCCATTGCTCTTTAGACCAAAGAACATGTTCTTCAGCATACTTAAGACTTTGTTGCACGTTCTTTTTTGACAACATTGGCACTTTTTTTGGACTTCGGATTCTCATATTTTCCTTTATATTGGATAGTTGCTGGGTCAATATCAATATTCAAAACAAATTTTATTTGTTTTGCGAAATAAATGTTTCTTTTTAACTCACTCAACAATATCTTTTTTAAAGACAACTTCTTAAGCGGGTCATCCCATACGTTGGGATCAAAAAATTTATTTCTGTTTTTCAGAAAATCACATTGCTTTCGTATTCTAGATGATTTTTGAAGACACAAAGTCTTCTGAAAGATACAGCAGTTAGAGGTGATTCCAATTTGAAACTTTCTACGCATTTTTTTCTTAGAACTGTGTTTTGCAAACTTTCTTCCACCGTATCTCAAAAATGCTTTAACGAATGACTTGAAATTTGTAGTGTGCGCTCAGAACATGTACACAACAAAAAATCCAAAATTTAAATTTTTATAGCAAAAAACACAAAACAAAAGACACACAAAAGTCTAAACTTTTTTTCAAATGCCCACCAAAAGTCTAACTTTCAGTATATTCATTTGATAAAATCTCATTCTGTGCATTTAAGCTTACAGATTAAGGCGTCGATATTTCTTTTTGTCTCGCATTAGTCAAACAGTCGGAATTAGAAAGAAAGTGGTTTTCGAGACGGTTGGCATGAGTCGCTGATTCATGTTCTACCTAAAATTTTTAGCTTAAAATTTACATTAATGCTGCCAAAATGAATATAAATAAATGATAATAAATTAAGTTAAGGGATAAACTGGTCGTATAAAAAAATCTAGAAACAGGTTCCATAAGGGATGTTCCTCTTTATCAAAAAATCCTCTCTAACCAGTTCACCAGAAGCTCAGCAACGACTTCTGCCCAAAATATTGCTAATAGCTAACACAATATTTTGCTAATAAGTCTCAACCATTAACTAAATGTGCTAATTAATTTGTTGTATCGCATAAAAAGAATCGCAGCCAATGATGCAATTAACTTTGTTCGATTAGAAGGTTGCAGGTCGTCAAAATCTGCGGTTCTACTTTTCATCAAAAATAAATCATTTAAAAGTAGTAGAGTATAAGGAATTTCAGCAGCAACGAAGAAAAACAGATAAAACCAAATTTGAATCACAACAAGTCGCCGGTATGGGAACGTAATTACCAGGTTTAAAGGTTTTCAACCTTTTCAATAAATCCACTTTGAATTACATAACGCTTAGCTTGTAAAAATGTGGCAAAGCAGTATGAAGTTTGAATTCATATTGTTTAGACATTGACAATATGACATTGCACAGTTTGAACGCTCCTGTACTTGGGCAGCTCACACAAGCTTCACAAATTTCATAAAAGCGATTGGGCGCTCTTCACTTCCTCAACTGCTGCGTTGGCAAAATCATGTAATTAATTTATGGCAGCTGGCATTTCCTCCACAATGCCACAACAGCCGTTTACTGTGCTTTATAGATTTGAACGCACCTATACCTTCGTGGAAATTTATAGAGCTTCACATACTTGTATTGGCTATATTTATGTTATACACATAGACACAAACACAAAGACATACAAATATACTCAAAGAGTACTGCACGCTTTGCTCCTGCCGTCTCCCCAGTTAATGCGCGTCCAATTAGGGTAACGGTGATTACTTGCTTCCTGCACAGACAACGCACACACGAATTAACACAGCCATATGGACGCATACAGACGCAGTTCACAGACTTAGATCACACCTGCGCGAGGATTCAAACTATCAGCGCGATTCGAATATATAGCCGCTTATGTGTCGGCAGGCAGCATCCTTCTAGCGGCATTGGCAGTGCCTGCTGCCACTAATAACCCACAAGCGCCGTGGAGTATGCTACAATTGAGGTTGTGCACTTTCGATTTACGTGCAAAAGGTCAACGCGAGCGCACCGAAGATATCACTTAATGTTCGTTTGCACTTCCGCACGCAGGCGCTGCACCAGAATACAATACAATAAAAGTCCCAAGGCCATTAACAATTACAAGTGGAAAGCCGTGCGATGCGCCAAAAACTAGTGGCGAACAAGTGTAACAACCGTTAAAAGCGCAACAAACAAATTCGACAAAAAAGTGGGACGAAAGCGCCACACAGAAAATTTGTTGGAAAAATACCCAAAAGAGCAACAAAACACGTAAACGGAATGTGGCTCGACCAGCGCCAGACGCACACACCGCGACCATCAACACGTTACATTGATCCCGTTATATGTAACGCTTTGTACCGGGAGCCGCCCATACGGTTGGGTATGGCTGCGTATGTGTGTTTGCGTAGTTGTGTGCCAGTGCGGCTTCGTGGTTATTCACTTTAACTGTAATTAATTCCACCAGGTTAGAAATAATTGAAATTGATGCTGTTGATGCGCGCCACACTCTCTCTTGGCGTAATTGTGAATGTAATTGCGCATTCCGTTACATACATACACAATAACACACACACATTCAGTTGTTGTTTTGTGGCATTTCGCTTAAGAGGGAGCAGAGCAATTCCGGAGAATTAATTCGGGGCTAAGTTGAATGTTAACAAATAGTCAGTCTATAATCGTATTATGGCTACGGCCACTCTTCCGCTATGCCAGCGCACGTTTATGTGTGTGTTTTCGTAGTCTAGCATACAGTTTTTTGCTTTGGCTATTCGAGTTGGCCTGATCTATTGTTCAATTTGCCAAAACAAGTAGAGTTATCGCAAGAGGTTCAATGCCAATATGAATTCATGATATTTCAGCTCTGCTAATAGATGATTTGTTCATCTCTTTGAAGGCTTTAAGGGCAATTTTCAACTTCAATATAGTAATATTGTCCGAAAAGCTATAAAATGAGGTTAAAGGAAAAAGAAAAGGAACACAATTTTTAATATATGTAATGGAATTAGCTTATCGATTTATGATAGAAAAATGCAACGAACGGCTGAACACAAATGAGGTTTAAGTCGTTATCCGCTTTAGAAGTTTTTGCTATAAATCAAGATAAAAACTTACTACCTGTAGTTATTTGTGGCAGAACTCAGTCAGACTCAGAAGTGATATCTGTTTGTCTGTTTATATAAGAATAATTTTAAACATACTTGGAAGACAATATTATATAACACTGAGATTATTCCGAGTTTAATGGTGAACTAACTTCAACAATGTAGCAAAATGACATAGAAAGAGATATATCAAGCACAAGTTTTCCGTTTTTGGGAAATAAATTGTGAATGCCTGTTGATTTCTCTGGTAGATTTCAATACAGATACGGAATACTTTTTTGTTTGTGTTCCCGAAGGGGGAATCTTCAAAGATATCGTAATTTTTCCTGACGATATGCACGATTCTTAGTGGGCGTACTAAATCCTGGACTTCGTCGTCAATACTTGTATTTGGCCCACCTTCGATTCGATCATGTAAATTCTTTATAACATCCATGTCCTGTTAAAAACTGCGTAAGATAAAAATCAGTTTCCCCGTGTTTCCGTTTTATCCATTCTGCTATAAGCCTGTGCGCCCATCTCCCCGTAGTTTCTTCGTCCCATAGATTCCGCCATTAGTTCATTCTCCTTTGTCTTTCCTGCTTCCTCAATTCTTTTGTCAAGCATGCGCCTGTGCTTTTCGTTTGATTCTGAATACTTGAAAGAAGTATTTCGCTTTAAAATTAACAAGAAAAAACGTTAACTTCGGCTGCACCGAAGCTAATTTACCTTTCACAGATGCATTTCTTTTAGTAACTAAGTGTTCACTTTGTATGGAAGCTATGTTCTATAGTAATGCGATCTGAACAATTTTTTTCGGAGATTATATTATTACCTTAAATATTAATCCATGTCAAATTTCGTGAAGATAGCACGTCAAAGGCCAAAGTTTTCCAAACAAGCATATGATTCCAATCATTCAGTTTGTATGGCAGCTATATGCTATAGTTAACCGATCTGAACAATTTTTTCCGATATTACATTATTTCTATGAACAATAACTCATAACAACTCATCAAATGTGAAAGTTTCCCATACAAGAACTTGATTCGGATCGTTCAGTTTGTATGGCAGCTATATGTTATAGTTGTCCGATATCGGCAGTTCCAACAAATAAGTAGCTTCTTGAAAAGAAAATAACGTTTGCATAATTTCAAAACGACATCTTAAAAACTTAGGCCTAGTTCTTTTATATATACAGACAGACGGATGGACAGACAGACAGACGGATATGGCTAAATGGACTTAACTCAACATATTGATCATTCAAAACTATACTTTATAAGGTCCTTGACGCTTCCTTCTGGGTGTTACAAACTTCGTGACAAACTTAATATACCCTGCTCAGCGTAAAAAAATTAAATATGCAAACACAAAATATGTTGTCACGATCGATGCAGCCTTTACGAGATATAGTGAATGGCTGGATAGTTACCATAAAATGTTAGTTACATTAGAATCAAAGCGAAGATGAGGATAGTGATATAATAACTCGAGCTCACAACAACCGAATAGGCCACATTCCGGTGGCGTAAAGTCGTTTTAGAGTCGCGTTCGCCCCGAAGGCGGTAAAAGTCCTTACATATGCCACTCCTAAGAACTTCAGACCTATCACTCTTTCCGCGTTGCTATTAAAAATGTTAGAGAAAGTCATGAACCTATACATTAGTGGTCGAGTTCCAAGGAAGAGACTGTTATGTGCTCAACGCGCCTTCTATAGTGATACGGCTGGAGGGAGCCCTTATACAAAAGGACTATGCTCTGTATCCTTGATACTGCGGGGCTTTTGAAAACGTAGTTCCCACCAAGTTGAGGTCAAAGCTAGTCTCAAGCATATCATCTTAAAATTAGGTGAAGTTGTGGTGGAGGGAGGAAGTGCAGGGACAATTCGCGAAGTAAATAAAATCTCCTTGCAATATGACTCCCTTTCCCCCTTGATCGGGATGCTAATGGTGAAGGACGTTATGAAGGAACTTGAAGATGGAAACTGTCGTAAGCTATTTTTAATTACTAACCTGGTTAAGAAACTCTCATGGAAGCTAAATAAGAAGAGAGTGTGGATGGCTTCGGTCGACTAATATGTGGTAGATGAGCAAAGAGAAAAAGGTGAAAAAAAAGTGAGGCTTTCATCAAAAATAGTGTTCTGGCTCGCTCTGGTTTCGAGGAAAGTGCTCGGAAAATCTACACTAGCTAAGCAGCTGGAACGTGTTCAGAAAGCGGCCGGTGTCGAAATTTATGGCGCCCTAAGGATAACAACAACAATGGCACTCAATGTGATTTGACACGTTGCACATTTAGTCATAGCTGGTAGGTGATATGTAAAGTGCGTCGGGACTTCGATTCCGTTGCTTACACTGGTCTAACCACTCCAACAGTGGCAAGAGGACAGTTCATCGCCTTTACAGTTTCCGGCGATTAATGGCAGCCAGCTACGTTTGGAAGACTCTACGATGGGCTGGTTGAGTTTATGGAGAGCTCAACATAAAAGACTCCACTTCCTACCCTCCCTCTTAACATAAAATCGTGCACAAAGAAGCCCAAAATAAAGCGTGAGACGCCTTCGATTATGTAGTGTTTACTTTATGTATGACCCTTTGCGAAAGCTATACGTATCAAGCGAGGTGGATTCACCACGCCTCTATCACTTTCTTCTCTATTGTCCGGTTTTTGCCAGACTGACATTAAAATATCGAGAAACACTTTTGGAGATCTTAGCGAAGTAGAGGGGATTGATTTATTAACAAATTTATGGTAAGTTCAAAACGCTTAGTCGATCTATTAGGTGATGCACTTTAAGAAGATTTTGGGTAACAGAGGAAAAATATCTGTCTAACAGAGAATCATCGATTTTTGATTAACGCTACAACCTAAACTAACTTAATCTTCTGCGTTTACTGCACTTTGAAAATATCGGTTTATTTTCGTAGAGAAATAACGATAGAGGAAAATAACCACTGTAAACTGGCCACATAAAAAGGCTCATCCCTTTACTTATGGCTGAAAGTTATTGAAATGGAATAAATTAAGAAAATAGGAAAATGTATAAGTAGACAAGCAGCGCGAGCCCCATGCGCGTTCGACACGCTACTAAGAGCACACACATATATACACATACTGTTATGCATGTACGTACACTGGCACATTGGAGATTGTTATGAAATATTGCTACAACGCAGCGTTCGCTGATGACCTTCGCTCTGCACAAATACACACACACCCATGAAGGAGCTGGCATTTGTGTGTTAGTGTATGTAGTTGTTGTGCTTAACATTACTTTTTATTTGCCACTACTAGCTGGCTGCGCTGCTAGTGTTTCCAATCTAATATAACTAAAAGGTTTCCAGCGCCAATTCGCCATCGGCAGACTTGACTTTGGCTTCAATTTATGCATGTTTATTCGCTATAATAAAAACGGGTGAAAAAGGAGACGCGAACACAGCAAACATGAATGAAAAACAAGCAATTCTGCTGTGCTTGTGTTACGGAAGTCAGTGGGCGGCCGTTTTATTTCGACTATTGGAAATATCGCGTTCGCAGCTTTCGATTACATCAATAGCTGGCTACATACATATGTGTTGTATGTGTGTGAGTAAGAAAGTTGGCGCTTTGACTGCTGGGCGAACGTCTGTCGTCGTACAAGCAAATTTTCCGCACTCGCAAGCAAATATTTGATAAGCTGAATTGAAGTGAAGCAACTTAAGGCAAGCAACTTGGTGTCGCATAGCAACGCCCTCAAAAGAGTTCAAGTGACAAGTAGTATAAAATAGTGTTTGGCGTCAGGAGTTCAGCCAAAAATTATTATTATTTCCCATAACGGCAAAATATTTTTAATTTACACATTGCGTGAATTTATTAGAATTTTTTTTTTTTTTTTGTGCTGAACTTGAAGCTTTTTGTTGCTGTATAATGTTAATACTTAAAAAAAAAAACACAAAAACAAATTGAGTGATCTTGATAATTTGTGTTTTTTCTCGAATATTTCATATATGCAATGCTAATTCTCGTTGATCTGGCAGCTACATCGTTTCTTAATTTACAGTTGTTTTTTCGCCGAATGAAAATTATACGTTATTACTATTCTCCTTTGGTAGAGTTTTGCAAATATTGTTGAATTTTTGTGAATATACGTAGTAAAGAGTAACCTTCCTTCTGATGTATTGGAAATGCTGTGCTACATTTTCATTATTTTTTGTATATTATTTATAATGTATAATAAAATGTAAGTATTTTCAATTAAATAGGAGAGTTTCTTGCTCAAATAACAAATTCGGTCTTGACACGAATTATGTTTGCAAGAGCTATAATGAATCATTGCACATGTGCAATACCATGCATTTAAGCCTAAATTATTACTTGTAGGGCGGTTATGATAGCGCACGAATAATAGAAAACTGGGATGAAAGCAAAGACGAGTATTTAGATGATGGTGATGAAGCAAATTTAGAGTTGGATATACTTCAATACGAATATAACCAGGAAGAAGCAAGCCAATCAATAAATAATTTTAAAGAAGCTAATGTTATAATAGACGCAGGATGATCACATGATCTCATGCAAATTTATGCACTTGACAAAAAGAGCCAAAATGAGTGATATAACACGATATAACACGATCTGAAAATCTTTTTGCGGATATCTATTGTGATGTCTGTTGTTCAAATACCTAATATTCGAAGATATTCGACGCCAACAGTAGGCATAAAATGAATACAGGAATACTATGTCAGTTAATAATTTCGAAAAAAATAAAAGTTGTATGTTTTGCTGGTATATCTGGATACAATTACAACTTCGAAATATATATTGGCCAAGAAAACAACAGCATCAAAAGACTTCCTGAGGAAATTGATTTGGGATCAAGTGCCAACATTGTTATAAGATTACTAAGGGATATGAATGAAAGAACTAAAAAGTTTTTTTTTTTTTTTTGTTAATTACTACACTTCTTTTGCCACCTATATGAACTTGGAATTTACTCACTGGGAACAGTTTGTAGGTTCCGAATTCCCAATATAAAGCTTCTAGACGAGAAATTACGTTGAAGAAAGCACACGAAAAATCGCTTTAATATGCAAACGTGGATAACTTTCATATATCTGTAGTTTTCTGAAGAGATAATACAATTCTTACTTTTAATTTCAAGCTACTGGAGCAAAACTGGAGCAAAGTACTAGCAGTTTAACGGTTTGATGCGAAATTCGGCCGGAAAATAAGTGTCGCTCGCCCAAACGTTCTATCAAAGTATAACAAATGAATGAAGGGTGTTGATTTGCTAGATTCCTTTATTAGCGGATACAAAATCAAAATGGCTCTAAGAAGTGGTACTTGCGACATATAAGTATAATCCTTATACTTTATTTCTATATCACCAGAAGAAGTCGTCCTATCAATGACAATGAAGTACAGATGAACCACATGGATCACCAACATGGGCCAACATGGGTGGACACTCGAGTCACTTGCAAATTACCAATTTGTGATGGATATATGAGCACATGTTAGTTGCAAAAAGGTGAAATTAATTAATGTTTAGCAAATCAAGAAATTGTTTCAAAAAATTTCATATAGAATAAACTGAAATTTATTGTAAAAGTAATGAATTTACTTCTGTCAACTTTTATTCAATAAAATGAAGAGCATGTCCATTTAGTAACATCCTTGAAAATTTATTAGGTTTGCTGCATGCTTTGCATTTATGCAATGTTACGTAACTTTTACTAGAAACACGGCAATCTTAAAATTTCAAATTTGTCATCTTATAATAGAGCACATTAAAAATATGATTCAAAAAAATTTTATTCTCACTGAACTTAAATCATGCAACGAAGGGTTAAGTTACTTGCATATTAAAACGTATATTTTTTTCTTATGTCAATTATTTCCAAAAAAAAGACGAAAAGAGTTGTGTAAAGTTTGAGATTTTTGAATTATGGTACAGTTTAAATGAAAAGTTATTTTTAAGGATTTTAACAATTTATATATAAATTGTAATTAATTGTAATAATTATATATAAATAATACCCCAAAATCGTAAAATACCTTATTTATTTTGAATATTCCGAAAGATATTCTAAGAATAAGAATTTAAAAAAATATATCTAAGATGAAAAAGCGAAGAGTATTTTTTCGGCCCACCCTAATACGCACATTTATACAAATATATATATGTATAACCTTGATTTTATGTTGCTGTATATACTCTGTAACATGCCCTGAAGATATTTTCGTTTTCTAGAATATTTGTGTTTTCTCAGTTATTCACTTACTCACCTCTGCTGCTTCCTACTCTCTTCATTTTTAATTTCTCGTAGAACAAGCTTCGTCTTCTCACCACAAAAATATGCAATTATATTCATATTTCTCAGCTTGTTTCTATACTTTTCTCCGGCGTCATCGCTGCTCAGAATATAATAGCTTTTTGATTGATTGATTGACTGATTGAAATGGAAACTGAAACTGAAAGCTGTGCATAAATATGCTCTTGCATGCATAAACATGCACCTTTGGAGTAAAATTCTGCATTTTGTTGTATTCAATCATTCTTATAAACGTATACAGTGATGCCTGCCGGCAACGTTGCATGCAGAAAAATAAAAAAAGATTAACAATTTTAATAGAAAAGTGCCAAGGACTACGAGGAGTGGTCAACAGAAGAATGTAAACAATGCTGGAATGTTGTGCGTAGAAATTGTTATTATCTCTCATGATTATGTGCTTTTGATTCTTGTTTTGTTAATACAAATTTTTTAATATTATTTAAATCCATACAGTTAGTGCACAAATTCTATTATTATACCTAATATATATTCATTGAAATTTGGAAGACAAAACACATACTAAAGAGGTGCTGATAGAAGTAAAATAATCAACTGAGCTACTCTGCTTCCGCCTTTCAACAACTATCTCATATGTAGAGCTTAAGTAATACTTTTTCAGAACGCCCCCCGCTTTATTGCTGGTAAATGGTATGGAGTGTATGATCTATATGGTACACACATACTAAAAACATATAATTGATATGTATGTTTGCTTATTTTCAATATGTGTAATTGCTCTTTATTTTACTTTCATTTCATTTATGCTTTCGTCCTTCATTTTTCGGAAGTAGGTCAGTAGCACGTCATAGCTCGTTGAGTGTTACGCGTTTATTGTTTTATTGCTATTAATTTACAACGATATACCTATAATAGTAAATTAAACATAAGTGATTTTCGAAATTGTTTAAGAAGCAATGATTTCAAAATAACTAAAATCATTATACCACCGCCAACAAGAGGAAGTGTTTGCAAATATTTTTTTATTAGCTCATAACATTAGTTTCAAACAAATATGCAAAGGCAGATAGAACACAAATAAAATTTTGACTTCAGATGCATTGAATTCATACTATATACCACTCAAATGTGCATATTTGATAGCAACTACATATTTATATAAAAAACTGAAAATTTACTAGTTCGTTTTAGTCACTTTGTTTGATATAAACAACCTTAAAGTCCAACTAAGGTTGCTTAATAGGAAAATATAATCTTTTAGAAAGTGCTTATGTTTCAGTTGTTTTTGTTGTGGCAGCAGAAAACATTCCTGAAGTAGACCGGATGAAACCCCGGTTTTTTGATTTTGATCGGCCAGTTTGACTGGCAGCAATATGCACTCATCTAAACTATATTTTCAGAGATTCCATCATTACTAAAAATATGCCATATTAACGTTTTATCTATCTTGCCAAACATGAAAGTTACTCATGCAAAAACTTGATTCTGGTAGACCTTAGTTAGTCTTATACAATTTTGGTCGGATATCGGCGGTGCTGACAGCTTCTTGAGAAAAGACTTGTGCAATAATCGAATGATGCTATTTGGCCCCAACTTTTTAAGTTCAACACTTTTCAATTTGTGGTAACGCTTTTTTGAAATATAATGAAAGCTCTTCCCAACATTGTTTGTAAGTAAGCTTCATATATTTTCAACATTTTGTAAGCTTAGCTCAGTTTTTACTCGGTCGATCTCTGCTTCTCAAAAGACGGCTTTTTGAAATCTTAAGAACCGAAATTTTCTAGAATTCTATACCTACTGTTTCTATTATTTGGTGTTTTTTGTTTGAATGTAGCAATTTTACTTCTATTAGGCCCACGTATATTTAAGAAAACGCAAGAATTCAAAAAGAAGCTACAGTGACACCGTTTTTTATACCATGAACAGGGCGCATTTAGTTTGCCACGAACTTTGTAATACCAAAAGGAATCGAAAAAGGAAGAGAGGAAAGAGGCAAAGTCGGCATAGAAATGATCAGCGTAACGAGCTGAATCGATTTAGACATGTCCGTCTATCCGAATATCTGAATGTATATATGCGATATCGGTATTCTATAACATATAATTTAGATGTAATGCAAACTGAACGATCGGATGACGCACTTTAAAGGAAAGCTTTTTCATTTGGCGGAATATGTTCAAGAAATTTTGCTTGGATTATTGTTACCGAAAAAAAAATATGTTGCAATTGTTTCATGTTACACGAAATGCACCCCTGAAGGTTTTTTTTTTTTTTTTTTTTTTTTTTTTTTTTTTTTTTTTTTTTTTTTTTTTTTTTTTTTTTTTTTTTTTTTGTTTTGTTTACAGAAATAAAACTTATGTATGCTTGTTCGTAAGATGATCCAGTAAAAGTATTCTAAAGTTATTAATTTCTCTCTAAGGCACTTCGAGTACCCATTAAGAACTACCGAGGGTTGATACAATTTCTAAGTGTCGTTTCGGGCATTTTTAATATGTAATGAGCTGTAATTTTTTAATGCTTCAGTGAGTATTGAAAATATTGCTGCTGATCAGGCAAGTGTTGCCGAAGATCGCAATTTGTCGATTTCAAGACGTTCTAAAGAATTTGAATTATCTCAAATTACAACCTTGCAGATTTTGAGAAAAGTTTGGAAAAAATAAAAAATCTTAAGAATATTATCTTCTCCGATGAAGCTCACTTTCATTTCAGTGGTGCGGTAAATAGAGAAAACTATCGATTGTGATACGAAGAAAATCCCTAAGTTATTCATGAACATCCATTATATTCACCTAAGTTGACAGTTTGGTGTAGTCTGGTGGAATCATCGGTCTGTACTTTCTTTCACATGAAGTTAGTGACAGCGTTACTGTCAATGGAGAGTGGTATTGGTCGAAGATAACCAATGTTATATAGCCGTAATTGAAAGAAGTTGTTCTTAACAACGGCTGATTACAATGAAACCGAGCTACGTAGTACAGCCGAGTTATTCTTTTTTTTGTTTATTTCAAGAAATTGTGACATTGAATGGCCTCCAAGAAGTTGTGATTTAACACCATTCGACTTCATTAGTCTTTTACAATGAACTAGACTCTTTTCAAGCTTTAGAAGTCAATATTGAAGAAATTGTTCATGTCATACGACTTGATTTAGTGAAAAATCATTATCCTTAAACCATTATATATTATTACAAAACCTATTAAAGTAGTTTGTCCAATGTACCCCAATATCAGTAGTAGTTGTATTAAATAATCCCTGAATGGCAGTTAGACAAAATAGTTTTGCCATACAAAACATGAAAAAAGAACTACTCACTAACACATTTTGAAATTTTACCATTGAATACATTACATTGTGTATAAATTCAATTCGCATTCCGCAGTACAAAAAATTTAATATTAAAGTTAAAAATAATACAGCGTAATGTATGGCAGCACTCTCCCCGCCCGCATACCTGGGCCACTGAAAGTGAGTAGGCATCGTGGAGTCAATATGCGGCAAAACAGGTCATCTGATCTGATAAACGCTTTGTTGGCTTATTGTGAGAAATCTCATTTCACCAGCACCTTGTTGCCGCCCTTGTTGTCGTTGTTGTTGTTGCTGTTTACAAACAGGGCTGATGCGGCCAGCAGGCTTACGGAAATGTAATTGAAATGTCAGACGGAAATTGCATTGATTGAATTGTTCGGTTGCTGTTTGTTCGATTGACGCCCGAGGTGCTGCAATAATCGTGCGACAAGCCGATCTGCCGCGGATGAGAGTACGCAAAGGAGGGAGCAATAAAAAAGTTTTTAACATTACATTTGTGCGAAATTAAACCGTTAACTTCAATTTACATGCCGGTGGTGGCTGATGTATGTACTGTGGCAAGCGCTCGTGCTGTGTTGGCGTAGGCGTATGAGCAACATTTTATTGTGTTATTTACTCAAAAGTAAACATGCCTGTATTCATGTGTTTGCAACTGAGGCGTAAGCCCTACAGTCGTCTATGCAAAGTTTTCAAATCAAAAATCTAACTCCATCATTACGTGCAACTTTTAATGACTGCCACTTAATCGCAAAATTGTGTGTTGAGTGGCATTGTGCGAGCGAAATGGCAGCCACACAAGCAAATAAAAAACATTAAACTGCATTCACATGCGTTCACACGCAAACCAGCCGGTCGGTATGTGCCGCTCCGGAGGGATTGTGTGTGGCATTTGCATATCCGGTGTCAAAATTGCCAAATAAAATGTAATTAGAGTATGTTCGGTGTTCGGCGTTGAGAGTTCGGTGTTTGGTGCCCTCTGCTCGTTGACTTAACGAGCATTTCAACAAGTTTGTGGCATGCAACAACAGCAACGACGCACATTCTGCATGCTGTGAGTATGCAGAAGTTTGCGCAACTTCTGACTCCGGTGACAAAGCCAGGCCCCGTGCCTGTATGTGTATGTGTGTGTGTGTGTTGAAGTGGATTTGTTGAGTACAGTTCGGCTTGCAGCTTGCAGCGGCATTTAACGGCGTGCAGGCCACCATTTAGCGTTGCTGTGCAAAGATCTACTGCCACACCCACTCCGGATTCAGCAAGTTCCAAACAAAATCCCTGTTATACATTTTAAAGTCAGATAATACGTGTATGCAACTATTAGAGTTTTGTGGTGCCTCCAGCATACAAATAAATGCATGCGTATGTAAGTGTGTCTTTCGGACAGCGCGATAAACCCGCTTTTGTGGCTTAGAACACAATTTAATTGCGCTTTAGTGCGGTCAATTTTAGTTTGGCTGTTTTTTGTTAAAGTGAACGCGCTTATACCTGCAATTACCGCCTAAAACACCAATTTGAAACTAAATAATTGGATTTTTTTTTTAATTTTTTCTACGAGGCAAGCATATTTTCCTATTTTACAATCGATTTTTTTATTTTAGCCTAAATACTTGCTATATGCTGCAACTAAAAATGGGAAAAGTATTGTGTTGTTAACGGTGAAGTTCATAGAAAAGTGAAATAAATCACTTCTAAGCTGCAAATACTGAAATATTTGCAAAAATTACTAAAATGTATGTGAAAGTTTATTTTATTTTTCAAATTAGAAAATAAATCTCTTAATCTAAAGTCTATAACTTCCCTCGAAAATTTAAAACAAATAAGGAAAGTGGCATTATTGCGCAGTTGTGGTACTCTTAAGGGAGTATTGAGTTTGCAAATATGAAAATCATCAAATTTTTTCATAATTTGTTAGCATAGATATTTTAAATTATTTCAATAAAATTACGTTTTCAAATTCAAATCATCTCCGAAACTACTGTTTTGAAATGGTTGACAGGATATCTCAACGTCTACTCAACCGATTCCATTTTGAATTTTAAGTATTTTTAAAAAATTCAAAAAAATTCGAAGTAAAGGAGCAAACTCTCTTTTAACGTTTTTGAACGAGCCTATTTCTTTAGCAGAAGCCAATATGATAGAATCACTTTTACAAATGAAAATTTGTATCAATTTGCTTGTTTTAGATCACTACCAGTGTAGGAATTATGTCAACCAAGAAGCAATTTCTTTTTCAGAGTTTTTTTATTTAAATATTTTTGTTATATTTTTTTTTAATATCAACTAAAATCATATATATAAAATTGAAATTAAAAATAGTTTTCTTTTTTTTATCTTAGGTTGAAAAATGTCTTAAAGTCCCCGAGAAGTAAACGATATGAAATTTACAAAGCAAATAAATTCAGGCAATTGGCAGCTAGACAAAAATTACGAAGCATATAGAAAAAATATTTCTTCTTGGTATTAACTATAATTACAGTAATATGCTAGAAAACAAATCTTTGACTAGAATTCGAGTCAGAACATCTTTCGCATTATGAACATGTGTTTACCTGGTAGACCAGATTAGGTGTTCAAATTTCGCTTAACGGTAGTTTCCTTAACTGCAGAAGAAGATACTAAAATAGAAAAAATTAGTTTTTCTTCATATATTGCTTTTAATTTTCATTGTAATGTATAGACGTTAGAACAAAGAAACACAATTGTAATTAAATCCCAGGATAAATGATTTTACAGAACAAAAAAATATTGTGTCAAATTTTGTATTTTTAAGCAAATTTCGTGTGCAGAATCGTTGCAAATGTTGGAAAAGGCTTACGGTTACTCAGCTCTATCAAAAACATAAGTCTACGATTGATACAAAGAAATGGAAGACGGTTGAGAGATCGTTGACGTCTCATTCTGGACGACCTTCGACCTCTTGAACTGAGGAAAATATTGAAAAAGTAAAGTGAATGATGTTTAAAAATCGTCAGTAAGTACTAGAGAGATGAAAAAGCGCTTAAATTCTCGAATGACTTTGGTCAATATTTTTTGGTAAAAACCCCATTCATGCTGGACTCGTGCCGATAAAGCTGAATTTTGACTGAAATTTAGCTGTTTAGGCACATTTGATCGTGTAAATTACGATCCCACATTAATAAAGAACATTATAACTACCAATGAGACATGGGTTTATGAGTTTGACATGCAATCATCGGAATAGAGGGAAAAAACGAGCCGAAACCAAAAAACCGCAGCAAAGCCGCTCAAAAATCAAAGTGATGCTCATTGTTTTTTTCGATCTTCGTGGTTTGGTGCATCATGAATTTGTTCAAGAGGGACAGACGGTCAATAAAGACTTCGCTGGAAAGATTTTTTTTTGACATAATTTTAACTCGCATCCTTAGATTTCTGTATAGGATGACCTGTTTTTATGGCAGAAGAAGCGAATCATATACATACACTAGATATCAGAGGAATTTTATTTGACTATATTCATTTCAATTATTTCTGCGAAAACTCTACTTCTAAATACTTGGTGTGAATGTATTATTGCTGTAGTTCTATATAGATTTAAAAAAAAAAAGAATAAAAATATTGCCTATACACATTACGGCAATGTTTTCGTATTAAATCATTTTGCCGTTTAAATAAAAATATATTTAAGATTATGAAATATTTAATTATAAAAACATATTATTATTTTATGGGGAAATGTCAGGAGAAAATTCAAGTTGATCTGTTTTAAATTTATTTAAGCTCAAAACTGTAAAATTTCTTTAAAAAATGTAATATTATACACTCTGAAGCAGAAATGAAATATATTTTGTATTTTCTTTGGTAACATTATTATTAATTTGTTATTAAATTACCGAAATAGCGAGAGCAGTTCAAGTATTTAAATACATTTTAATGCGAAACGCGTTTAAGCTCGTATATTTTTAAAATATCAATAAGCTGGCTCAAATTACAAATAATTCATAATTAAACATATTCAATTTTATTTATTTATTTATAAATGTGAAAAAAATAATACAATTATTCAAAACCAATTAGTAATCATATTAACAACAACACTCAGTCAAAACATTTACTCTGCGGCACTTACCGCCGTATGTTTCTGGTTCCACCTGAGTTTATTGGCCTTTTTGAATAATTCATTAATTCACCACACTTCATTACCTAGTAATGGCATAAGCTAATATTTGTTATGTAATCGCTTAACACAAACGCTTGTATGTGTGTGTGTTGCAATAACACAAAATGTTAATAGAAGCAAAACTGCAAAAGAAAAACACAGACTTTTACTCTAAATTCAGCAAAATAATATTAACATGGCAGATGT
Organism: Bactrocera latifrons; assembly: GCF_001853355.1. Lineage (NCBI taxonomy): Eukaryota > Metazoa > Arthropoda > Insecta > Diptera > Tephritidae > Bactrocera > Bactrocera latifrons. The sequence goes on along the minus strand of NW_017536979.1, from coordinate 1,058,076 downwards.
ATATGGACATATTTCACACAGGCAAACATGCAGATTGTGTTAATATTATATAATGTTGGTATTTGCTATTAGCTATTGCTATTACTCATAAAATGCTTGTTATTGTATTTTCTAATTTGTTTGTATTTAGGTAATATGCATTGTAATTTTGATAATTTTCACTAGTTTATTTGTTTTTCTGGATATTTTTGGAACAATTAGCTGAATGCATACATACACACCTATTTTATATAATATAAGTGTTCTATGAAAATAATCTAATTTTGTCTGTTTGTCTAATTATGTAAAGTCAACCAATTACCATATCAATGGTCGGCTTACGGGTAATACAATTTATTATTCGAATCAGAATTTGGGTTCTGCGCCCATTTTTCGCACAGTTGGATATAGAAGATATTGTTGTATATATATTTTTAGAAAATTTCCGAAACTTGGCGTTGAAAAATTGAAAGCTGGGCGACTTTTCGGTCTTTAGATATGGAAATTCGTAAAAGATACAGATTTATTAAAGCTATCACTGCTTCGGAAAGTGAAACTTACAAATGTTTGTGTTAAAAATCGTAACTTGCCTAGGTAACCATGAAACCCCATACTGTAGAGAAATTTTGAAAATATACTGGCAACTTTGAGCATCTAGAACAAAATAAGTGCATTCAGATAGTCTATATCCGTGATCATCAACTATTGTGAGAAACAGAAACTCGCTTTATTCAAAAAGTGATGGATCAAAGGTATCCAAGGTCCACCCTAACATGGCGTATTCTTATTGATCCTTGAAAAGAATTGCCAATTGGGAAATCATAAAAGAGGAACTCAGTAAAATTTGTTTCTATGTTTACTTCGACGAATCCTTATTATTCAAAACTAAAATGATGTTATAAATGTATCTGTTATTTGGTTTCATGTTTTACTACTTTTTTATGAAAATAAAAATAAAAATTAACTATAATAGAGAGCAAATTTTATGAAACCACTAATAGTGTCAGCGTAATGGAACCCACAATGATCTACATTACATATGCATTCTTTTTTTTCTCAAACAAAACTCACTTGTAAAGAACAGTTATTTTATGATAATAACAAATTCAAACTTGCAAACAAATGTCCTTTTAAATCAAATCTGAAAGGTGAATTGATGTTATCGATTGATTAGGACCGTCAAATAAGCAGCCATGACATCGTTAAGGAACTTGACATTCATCATCGAACGGTTTTGATCCAATTAAAAAAGGCTGACTGAAAAAGGAAATTCGATGCGAATTGGCTGTGAAACATTTAATGGACCCAATTAACACCTGCGATTGTGTACTGAAACGAAATGAAATCGAACCACTTATGAAGTGAATGGTAACAGGAGACGAAAAGTTAATCAAATACGATCATAATGGGGAAAAAAAACCTTGGTCCAAGCGTGGTGAGCTCAAAAAATGGTCACAAAGCCAGGACTGACGCCTCAAAAGGTTATGCTGAGTGTTTGGTGGAATTGGAAAGAAATCATCCTGATCGAACGATTGATTCTAAATTTAACAGTCAACAACTGATGAGATCGGAGCAAGTAGTAAAGAAGAAAAACGGGCGGAACTGATAAGCAGAAAGGGATTCGTCTTCCATCAGGATAACGCTAGACCACACATATTTTTGATGACTCGGCAAAAACTGGAAGAGCTTGGAAGTTTTTGACGCACCCACCCACCATATAGCCCTGAAATTTGTTCCATCGGACTACCATTTGTTTCGGTTAATGCAGATCTCAGAACTTCATGGAGTAAAGTTGGCTTCAATAGAAGCCTGTGAAAATTTCTTGTCTCAGCTTTTCGCCGAGAAACCAGAAAAGTTTTACATTGATGGATTGAAGTCTCCAGCGGAAAAATGGTAAAAAATGGTCAACTAAAATAGTACATATTCGCTTCATTACGAAAAGATTTTTTCGAATGTACATCGATTTACTGCACTTTACCTCAAGTACTCGATGTAAACTTTTGGTTGGCAAAATGTTTTGAAAGTACCAGTGTTATTTTTAGAAAACTTTAATTTAGAATGTTAAACCATTTTGTTTTTTTTTTGCGAATTTCAATTTCACTACAAATAACGCCATTGTTTTAATTCAGCGCAATATATGCTATACAAATATTGTAGCTATAACTTATGTATTATATGTAGGTGCATAGGTGCCTATAAAAGCTTGTGTTTAAGCAAAGTAATTTTCAAACCACAGAAAAGGTTAAAAATAAATCAGCAACAAAAGCGCAAGCGAACCGAGAATACTGGTTACTGCAAAATTGTATAATGATATAATTGCAAATATAGCAAATACATGTGAGCATCATTGTGAATGTGGGTGTGTGTGCGACTTAGCGTGAATTGGGCAATATTTGCATGCGAAAGCAAAGTTTAACCACAATTTACCATTGTAGATAAACAATTCTGCTTTTTTACACGCCTGGCTTATCCACAAAATACGAAAATACCGCTGCACACATGCATGTGTGGGTAATTTCACTAGTGCAGCAGACCGCACAACGAGCGTACGCACACTCGCGCATATGATTAATTCAATAGGCATTTTGCAACAGTATATTGAATACAGATTTACAACTGCTTGTGGAAAAAAATAGACGGCATATTGCTATCTGTGGTTGGTTGCAACTAATCTCTGATTTTATTTAAAGCGCTTTTAAAAAGAGAAATAGCCGTAGTTTAGCTGAAGAGCGCTGAGAAAAAAGTCTGATTATCGAAACCACTAATTATGCTAATGTCGGTGGGCGTGCATGTGCAACACAAACAAAAACAGTGTTTCACACACGCACAGTGGTATTGTGGTGAAAAAAATGCGAATGGGAATATTAAAAATTTCGAAATTAAATATTTTGTGGATGTAGATTTTGGATTAACATCAAAGTGTGATCATTGGAATCTCTGTTACGAATAAACTCATCAATGTTGTCCTTAGACAGACTGAATATAAATTCGAATGACAAAATATGTTAATTTGTTGATGAAGTAGAATTCAAAAACTATCCCGCGCTGGCATTTTTTAAGGGATTATTCTACTGTAGGGCATAAATTTCAAGGAATTTTGAAGTGCTTTTAGGGATTACATGAGTTTCCTCGAGTAAAAAACAGCCTTTTAATAAGACTTAATATCAGCCTCCTGATAGAAAAAATTAAATATTTGAATACAAATTTTTATTCTTAGAAACATACACTATAAACAGAGAAATTGTGAAATTTTTGGAAAAAAATATTTGATTAGGTTAACTCCTTATCGGATCATCTAAAGTGAAAAGTACATACCTGGACGAAGGAAAAAAACTTAAAACTGAATTTTTGACAGATATTTTTACAATAACTTAAAATTTCAGAAAAAATATCGCGAACTATTTTTTCAAATAGTTGTGATCGCAAAAAAAACCTGTGTAAAATTATATAAGGATTTTTGAGAAGTCTTCGATAAATCTTCCCAACCGACTTCAAAAACGCAGTTTCGAGAAAAACGCGCTTAAAGACGGCGCACTTAGCGATTAGCCTCGAGCGCACAAGTTTTCAAGGGTGTATCTCCGAAACTATTAAACAGATCAACTTGAAAATTTAAGACAATATTGTGTAGAATTTAATAAGGCAAATAAAAGAAATCGATTTTAAGAAAACCCATAAAACCATGTAAACCTTTAAAGACACTAAAAATTTTCAATTTCGAGAAAAACGCGATGAAAGTTTCGCTTTTATCTCTATATACGATATTACCTAAATTGTGTTCAAAAATCACTTGGAAATTGTAACTAAATTCTCCGGATAAATGATATTTCAAACAAATGTTTTTTGCTAAGTTGATAAGATTGTCCTTAATTACTGTGCCAAATATGAACACGAACTGTCGACCAGTTTGCGTACAGCAGGTGTAGTGCGTTTCGATTTTTACAATGGATGAACATGTCGAACAAAGAATTTGTCTAAAGCATTTCTAACCAAATCTCGGGTGCGGAACCGTATTGACTGTTGGAAAAGGCTTACGGTGATTCAGTTTTATCGAAAACCTACGATTAGTACACGGCCCTCAAAGACGGTCGGGAGATCTTTAAAGACATGTCTCGATTTGGACATTTGGACGACCTTTGACCACTTCAACTGATGGAAATATTAAAACAGTGAAGGATATGATACTTGAAATTATCAGGCAAATATTAGGGAGATGTTAAGAGAGTTACACACCTCTCGCGACTCCGTTTTAATGATGTTGGTGTGTATTTCGGGTATGAAAGTGTTCCTGCTCGACTCATCCCGACGAAACATATATATATATTTTTTTTGTTTAAAAAAAAAGTACCAGATAGCAAATAGGTTTCTTTGGACATGATTGATCTTGCTAATTCCAATTCCACATGCAAGGAGCGCATTATACCTGCCAATGAGACATGGATTTATGAGTTTGATATTCAAACAAGTCAAAAATCCTCGGAATGGAGACAAAACGAGGCAACAAAAAAAAAAAAAAAAAACACGCAAAAGCTCATTGCTTCTACCGATAATCTGTGCTTAATGTACCATGAATTTCTTCCGGAGGGACATACGGTAGCTACGGAGTTCTTTTTGACCGTATTGAGGCCATATTGATGAATATTTTAATATTTTGCGTTTCAATTGGCGATTATTGTAAACCGCGCATTTTTTACCACAATGTATGTATATCACTAAAAATAATTTGAATTTTGAAAAATCTTCTTGGAAACATATAAAGCAATACTTACATTTTAGAAATATAAAAAAATTTTAAAATTAAGAAAAATTGTTTCTAGAACTAGCTACAATTTAGAAACTTTTTGGAAACTAAAATATAATTGAATTTATTAAAATTGAAATTATTTTACACATTTCACCATAAACAAACAAAATATTTCGAATATTCCAATCTCCTTGAGCGAAACTGCTCCCCTGTGGCATAGTCGGCAGTTCAAAATATCGAATGTTATCTAAGCCTTGTTGTTGTTACATGTTTATTGTTTTGTTGTTTTTATAGCCAAAATAACTATAATTGAATTTAAATTATTGCTTTCGGCTAGCAATTGTTTTACTTTAGAAAAGCACACCCACACAAAGGCTGCGTTTTTTCCCAATTGAATTTGTGTTGAGTTGAAAATTACGGTGTTAGCTTACGCGGCCGATGTCTGTCTGACTGAGTGTCGGTTTTGGGGCACAACTATAATTACTCACTTTAGCAATGCAACTCACTTTTGGAACATAGCGTAAAGCAGTCGGCAGTTGTGAGGGCGTAAAGGTGTTCGGTTGGGGCGTATGAGTGATATTTCAGTTGCGAGTTCAGTTGCTTGTCATTCGCAAGTGCCGTGCGCCACAAATCAGATAAAATACTTGCAAATTGAATTTCATGCTAAATTTACATTTAAACAAGCACGGCGTCGTGACTAGCAATTTAGGCGAGCAAATCCAATTCGTTGTCTATAACCGTTAGCTTAACCAAAACAATGCTAAAGCTGAGACCTTAAACGCACTTTCGGCGCACACACCCATTGTGGCCACAATTTGTTGCCAAATACAAAGCATATTCAATATGAATAATGTTATGAATGTCAAAGAAAACCAAAAAAGCGCAAAAGACAATAAAACAAAATGTGCGAGGCTTGTTGGTGCACCAATAAGATCCGGCCAGTGCCCACACTAAGCAGCCAACACGCACACACACACACACACACCAAGTGCGCTGATAAGAGTAACGACGCTTATATTTCAATAAAAATATGCCACATACAAAAACAAAGCAACAACAACAAAGACAGCTTGGCACCCACGCACACCAAGAAAGACGTTTGCAGCTGAAGCACGCTCTCCCAGCTAAGCGTGCACCACAGCCATAGGCCCACAATCACATGGTGAGCCACCACCACCAGCCCACGCGGTGAGCAGCGGCGGCACGTGTTCGCAACGCTTTGCAATTCGCTGGAAACGAAATTGGCCATGACGCAGGCGCTGTGCCGGAACTGCCAACAGCTGTCGGCCGCACTGGCGGCGTTGCAACAAACAAAGCGCTCGCACGAGGCCACGCTGCACACATGATTCGGCATGCGGCGAGTCAGCTGTAGCATTTCGCCAAGCGCGCGCTGTTGTTGTGTTAATCGGCCGGCGGCCTTCGGCTGTCAGTTGCGGCTTGGCGGCGTGCAAAATCAAAACAAACGGTATAAGAGCGTGCCACTCATGCGAAGAGCGCATAGTGTGAGTGAGCGGCAGTTGAGATTTGGTGCGAGCAAGTCTAAGTATGAGCGCACTCGTCGCAAGCATATGAGCATAGCGCGCTTTCAGGCGCACAATACTGGGAAATGAACAGAGTGTTTGAAATACCCGTTTTTTACTTTGAAATTGCATCCCACGCTGTGGGTTTGCTGCTGTGTGTGCGGTTTGTTGTGCTTTGTCGGCGCCGACTGGCAATGAAAAATTCAGTTTGATGTTGCACGCACGACCAAAAGGACATGCGAAACGGAAGACACGAGCAAGTGCAATAGCTGGACGTACGAGCGCGCGCGGGACAAAAACTGTTTGTATTACAGGAAATATAGATATATAAATAATTTATATAATTTTTTTCATAAAAAAAATACGCGTTGTAAAAGTGTGTATTTAAAAGTCGTAAAAAAGAATACTTCCGAAAAGCAGTGTGAAATTTCGCACCAACACCGTTAACCGCAGCTTTGCGCGCAGCCGGCAGCACAATTTACTGTTGGCCGAAATTGCGGTCGCTTAACGCCGGTGCAGCGCACCTGCCACCGCGGCCACACAGCAAACTCGCAGCAGCCAGCGACCAGCTGCAAGAACAAACGCTGAGCTTACTACTCTGTACAGTTATGGCTCAAAGCAAGGCGGCTACTAAAAATAGTGAAAGAAAGTTTAAATAGTGCTTTCCTAAAAAGCGGTGCAGGAAGACTCGTAGCTGAAAGCAGTGTAATCAAACGTGTGCAAATAAGTGGCGCACAGAACATACAAAGGAAATAGCGGAAATAAGAAAAAACGCCGCCGAAATTGTTGACTATGGCGTCAGAGTCGCCACAGCCTCTCTAGGCAACGTGCCACAGCTGTGCAACAACACAAAATAACAAAAGAGGAGCAAAAAAAGTATATGTGAAATTATTGGCGGAAATGAAGCATGCAACTTGTGTCCATTGCTGGCGGTACCTCATGGAAACAGTCATACAGCATTCAATAGCCGACAGCTAGCAACGCTGGGCTGTGACATAAACGAGACTATCAGTAGCAGCTGCAATATCAAGTGCTACGACAGCTTAGCTCATCCGCTCCGCAACGCCACCTCGGCCACACTTGCCGCTAGAGCCTGTACAACGGCCAACAGCGCGCCACATCAAAGTGTCGAGGAAGCAAGTAGAGGAAATTAAAATTTGCATGTGAAAGGAGCCAAGTCCTTGCATTGCCTGGCATTCACTTTCAACGCTGTCTGAGCTTTCGGCACACAACGCTTAAAACGTGTGGACTTGTGCCGATTGCCACGGCGCAAAAAATCAGACCGAGCATTTCGCACTGACAACGGAGGCGGCCGGCCGGCTTTAGTGCACTTTTTATGTGTGTGTGGCGCCACGCGTTGAGTAAAAAATATACGCAATAAGCGAAGGCGCAGTGGCTGTCGAAGTGGAAAAAATTGTGTAAACAACAACAAGTACAAATATAGCAGGCAAAAGAGTTGGCGCAAATCAACACCATTGCTAACTGCAATTTCAATTTCTGTGCTGCGCCGCAACGCCGACGTAGGCAATCTTGTTTGCCCTGCAGCCAACGGAGGCGCAGCAAGTGTTAAATGAAAACTGAAGAGTGAGGTGTGAGGAGTGAAGAGTGTTCAGCGCGGAGTGATAAGTGTATAGTGTTTTCTATTAACGCTTTCTCGCAAAAAACGAAACCGAGTTAGTACGCCTGTGTGCGTGAGTGTTTTTTAACGGTAAATACAAGCACTTGCACGCCTAGACCGCGTAAGAGACGGCGCTGTTTGTGGCATTAATTACACAGTCCCTAGCTGGTAGCAGCAACAAAGCAAGCTTGGTGCCCCGCAACCACCCACAGCCTTACGTGTGGCAAGTAAATGTCAGTACGCTTCGTGGTTGTTGAGTGTCACTGTCATTGCCACAAAGGATAACAACGCCAGCCAGCGAGCAATAACAATACTAAACCAGCAACAGAGTGGCACGCACGAACTGCAACAGTGGTACATGCCACATGCTACATGAATGCATGCCAGCATTTATCCGTACCAACTTCAGCTTAGACTTTTTGCATAACAATCAACCGAGCGAACAATCGAACTTGCACGCGTGCAGGCCATGCCACATGCGGCATGCAGCTGCCACTGCTGAAGCAGCAACTATTACTCAACTCTAATACCAAGTGCTACTTGCAGTAGCACCCATATAGTCGCCGTTATTGGCAGGACCCACCGCATCGTTAGCATACAGCGCCGACTGCAGCAACAGCATGACGTCAGCGACGTCCGCCTCGGCGCCTTCGCGCGCCTCTGGATTTATCGCTTATTCAGCAATCGTTTTGCTTTGCACTTCCGGTAAGTGAAATTCACTCAGCCACATGCTCATGTAATCATTTGAGGGGCACACACACACTCACACACCACAAGCACACACTTGAATTTTATGCAACACAATCTAAAATAGTAGAAAGACTCTTGCAGCAAAGATGAGCATTGCAGCAGGCAGCTAAGCGCCTCGTTTGTATTGGCTTTGCGCTGCCGCATGCGGTTTCAGTTGTGCTGAAATGCGTCCAACCATGCGGAGCGCCTTGAAGTATGCAGCACATTTTACTTTTATTCTTTCATACATGCCATTCTTCGCCGCTCCAATTTTTTGTCTGCCATGTCGCATTACACAGTTCGTATGCAGAGCTGCATATACAAGTCAACGCAGCCCGCTTTCGACTAGTGCTCGAACTTGAATTTCTATTGAGTGTTTATATGCAAATAGATTATTTCAAGAGCTTCAAGTATGCTCTGTCAAGTAAAATAATGCATGCTTTCTAGACTTGAAAGTTTGATCTTCGGTGCCTTGAATGTAAAAGCTATGTTTTCCTAATTTTTTTCGAGTTCTCACGATTGCGGACTAGATTTCTATAACTTACGAATATTGTCATTCAGATTCATATCTGTTAAAGGATATAAGGGATAAAAAAAATGTTCAGTTTCGAGATAATCGTTTAATTTAGATTTTAAGATGGTACACTACTAGGATGTGAGATTTTATGGTTCACGATAGAGAACTATCCAAACAAAGAAGGTCTTCAAAATATGCTAAAAGTCGATACTGAACATTACTAATAGTAAAAACCTCATTTCCGCTGTTAGGTGATTCATTCTTAACATTTTCATTGTTATTGTTACATTAAATTGTTTTGGAGAGTGCTACTGAAGTGACAGTTTTTACCAGGATGCGATTCTGAATTCATGTAAACCTAACTATCGTAGGACAAGGCACCAAAGTGCCAAGTTTAGAATTTCTTTTCGGGGTAACATTGAGTACATATAGGCTAAACGATCTTCCTCTCTATTATAAGTGGATCCAGCCCTGCTTTAGTCTGTCTATGAAGTGCTCTTTGGAACTATGCCCACTCGATTGATATCTCGAATCTATCTAAGCCTCCAATCTTCTCCTTTAAATATCTTAGATACAGCTGAGTCCATTTCGGCCCGATAACTGATCGCCAAAGAGTGTGATGGAGTTATGTAAATACTCATTACATACACCAAATATGCCAATGTTATTTGCAACAGCGTACACGTGACGCAACAGTGGCATGCAACATTTCCATTTTTGCGACGCATATGATTTTTAGCACATATCCGTTCTGACATTTCGTCCCTATTGATTCGGCTCTTTTATGCCAAGGTAGTATCTTTCAAGTTCCACACACATATGTGTTTTTGTTGGTGTAGTTGCAGCGTATATTTTCGCAACAAAACGTGTGGCACACACACTTGCAGTTGTACATTTGCTGCCTCTGAAGAAGGAGGGAGACGCATCAGAAATGAAGCTGTAACTTTGTACCCACGCAGCAGACTGACTTCCCGACTCCGCTTCTTCATTTTAACTGCCATTCAGTGCATCCTCCGCTTCGCCAACTGCTTTCCACTCTTCGCTTTTCATTTCTGCATTTGCTGCATTATGAACTGTTCAGCACAAAGCATATACGGAAAGGGTTCTTCTCATCTTCCGCCGGTACTTTCATTGACGGCAAAGGCATCGGATTACACGAGTGAACTCACGTGCATAACTGCATACATATGTACATATAAATATACATACATCTCCGTTGATATCATTACACATATTTGCTTGCTTGCTTGCCCACAATTCCACATTTAAGTAGTCAAGTGCAAGCCTTACTCATTCTACTGCAGTACAAGCCCTGTAGGAAAATGAAGAACTTATGCAGAACTGGCTTGAGGCGTGAAGTCTGTAGTTGGTGGCCTTATTCCGTTTTCTTCATGCAACTGTAGACTTTAACCTCGAAAGGTCTGAGGACCTAAGAATCTAAGCTTTATTTGGCACTTCTGAAACTAGTTGCGAAGTAGGAAAAGATAAAACATGCAAAAACTCTATTCGTTTTTTCGTTTGCATTAACTTTTCACTGATGCAATTGCATTAGAATCTACGTTTTCCTGCAGGGTATCCTCGAAATGCTTTTGGATGTGTGCATTGCTTCAAATTCAATGTTTGCTCGCAGTACAACAAGTGAATAGTGTTTCTTTACAGATTAGTCCGATTAATTTCTGTAGGTATTTATTCGCCGGTAATGCTATTGTCTGTGCATGTTTCTGTTTATGAAAAGATATACATACCATTCAGCATAGAAAAACTAGTAAAACTCAGCACATTTATGAATATATTTCTAATTTATTCTCTTCCGAGATTTGTATGTGTGAAAACGGAAATTAATTGTGCTGCCATTTTGCTAAGCAAAAATCTGATATTTTTAAGAAATTAGAATTTTTCGAAAAGTACACATAATTTGGTGAAAATATTTATAAAATCGATTCTTTGTAGTTATGTTCTTAGAAAGTAACGAATAGGGTACAAACCAAGCATAAATAGACTGCTTGGATTAAATAGTAAGAAATAAAAGAAAAATTTTTTCGCTTCTAAAGAAATGAATAAACACGAATTAGAAAAATTACTAGATAGGTTAGAATTTGGTATAATGTTGTCAACTGTAAAAATTTTAAAAAAAGAAAAAAAAGAAAGAAATTCATAGAAGATTGACACCAATTGGAAACGAAAGATGAAGTAACAAGCATTAAAGACACAAGTACGAAAGGGCTAAGTTCGAATGCAGCCCTTGCAACTTGCAGGAATCAAAGCCAAGGAAATGCTTTAAGATGTAAAACGTCAACTAGTGGATTGGAATTTAAGCAATTTAATATATACGTATGCTATACACTATACGTGTAACTCATACACTATCCAACAAATTCGGCATACGATTTTTTTAAAAAACGAGAATCATTGTAAATAGAAAATCAGGGTCGTATTATCCTCTATCACGGAAATATTGATCCGATTCAACCCGTTTATGATACACAGAATTAGTGTTGTCTGGAAAGAATAATTTCCAAACGTCAGCTGTATATCTCACACATTGACATTGGCTGACAAAGTCAACTATATATACTGCACCCACATATTCGGTACCTAGAGGCTTGAATAATTTTGTTTGGGTTTGGGAAATTTTTGGTTATGAGGTGGCATATTTTTAACGAATTATAATTTAAAATTATGTTATATGAAAAGTAGGCATTGTTGTAGTCAGAAACATACGAAAAGAAAGCTATATACTAAATTTAGTCGAAATCTGTCTGTCCAAATTTCACACCGGCACTTATAAAACCTTTCTTTATGATCTTGGTTTATCACGCTTTCAGTAGTTTTTAATTTTACCGTTATATGGTGAGTGAACGGGGCTATCCTCCGACTTTATCCATCTCCACACTGTCGGTTCTGATAAGACTTTTACCCAGCAAATTTGGTTGTTGCAGCATTAGTAGTTTGGAAGATATTAAACTTGTTAGAGGATGGGGAAATGCTCAATATTTAAAAATTCTCGTAGGTACCCCCTTGCAACTGCGATCCATTGTGTCAAGTTATACTTTTATATCTGAATTTAGTGCTTTGTTATGACACTTTATATGTTTTCGGTTAATTACGATTTTTGAAGTGAAGGCTCAACTATTTATTAAATCTTTCCAGTTCCTGGCGGTTCAGTTCATGACTTTTTATACAACCCTGTTCTCTATGCTGCCGTTTCAACCTTACTTTATCCTTAAATAGTAGACTTAGAGCAACAAGCTTTACTACAAGCAAAAAGAAACTCACAAAAAAAAAATACCTATTAAATATAGAAGTAAGAAGTTTACAGAGCTTTTTGAAACTCCAACTAAATCTCCACAAAAATAAATTTATGGATTAATGCCTTGATAATGGATTACTTTGTTGTTATTGTAAAGGTCAGATGTTAATCTCCATAAATGCTTTTTGAAAATTCGCTTTGATTTGATTGATTTTATTTTTGAAAGTTGAGGTGCTGATTGAAAGTAGAAATATGCCTGCAGAACAACATTATATAGTACAGCAAGTATATACGTACATCTAAATATATTGGAAATAAGAGTATATAAATACATTCGTATACGCGTATAAGCTAATATATGCCACACATATTATACTATATTTTATGCAATCAAGCGCGTTCAATTTATGAACATCTCACACCGCTGCACACACGTTTGCCTTGACAACTCCAAACATATTATATGTGAGGCAATTGAGCTCCGTTATACTTAATTTACACAATACAATTTGTTGTTGTTTGTTAGTTAAGTCTTCGCTTTTAATGACTCTCAATTGATAATAAATAAATCATAAGTGCTGCAGCTTAGGAAATACTTAATTCGATAGTTAATTTAAGTGTAATTATTGTAATAGTGTTTACATTACAATATTGCTACGTGAAAAGTAATTAGTTACACTGATATGCAAAAGCAAATTTTATTTCTACTTTTTGGTTTTTATGCATGAGTTTATTGTTTGTTGGAATATTTGGGCGCAAACTTCATACGTGCGGCATTAGTCGAGCTCCGAAAAGCCAGTGAAATGCAAACCATACCAATACCAGTGAAAGCAAAAATTCCAACAGCTCAGATTTAACATTACAATGTACTAAATTATTACGATTTTATACATAAAGAGAAAGCAATTTGTCTTTTTAATATTGAAAATAGAGTCAGATAAGTCAAATCAAGAAATTTTGCGGCGGAATGGTTCGTTTAATTTAAAATTTTATTTGATACCTCCGCCTCCTTCGAAAAGCGAACCGGAGTATTTCATTTTACTTCAGAAAAGAGAAGAGAACTGCAAACTGTTTCGTGCAGGATTACTAAGGATATTTTGCTAAGTATTCCCCTACGACTAGTAAGTGTGGTTATACTTACAGAAACAGGTTTTAGAAATAATACTAAAATATCTCACTTTTGATCGATGCCATTGGGGTTCATAGGCGAATAGATCAACGCAAATCAGAAAGCATTACTGCTGACCATTATCCATTGTAGCATTGTTATAAATTTCGACAAAACTTCTTGGTGAAACCTTTCACTATGCTTACTCATAAGACTTCAAAACTTCGTGGAAGGAAGTCTACGTGCGGGTCCGAGAAGTTAATTTAAGTGGCATATGATATAACATGCTCAAGCTTTGAATGTAGAAAGGAATTCGAGTCATTTATAAAAAAGTGTCAATTATAGCTTCACAAGCATAATGGGCTTTCACAAACTTTGCCTTTGATGGGAAAACGTAAGCATGTTAAGCATAATTAGAACTATTTTTCTTTTATTTTGCTTCAAAAAGTATTCAGTAATATAGAAAATTACAGACAAATCGAGTAATATGTATGCAGGGTCTGCGAACAGGAACGATGTTGTATAAAAATGAAGTAAAACACTAAAAAAATTTCAAAATTAGTTCCTTTTTTTTGTTTTGTTTTTGATTTGCAGATAATTATATGGACTTTATGATTTGATGGCTACCAAATAGCCACTAGGACTGCGTTTGCATAAATTCATCCAATCACGCCAATTTTCGATGACCTAGTGAAGTATTTCGGTTGTAATTTCGGCTGCAATGCGCTGAATGTTGCCTTCGAGCCCTTAAAGCATTGCTGATTATTGGCGTACATCTTTGTTTTAACATCAATCCGGAGTATATAGTCTAAAGCCGTTAAATTCCTTTATCTTCGCTAGGTGACAAGGAGTATCTGCGGGAAATATTTCTGAAAACGTGAGCGTGGTCCCACGGTGTATATTTGTGCTTAGAATGAATAAAATTGGGTAAAACCTCGCCTTAGACCTCATGTAACTAACAGGCCTAAAGTGCCTGAAGACACTTCTATGGCCTTAATACTTGCAAGTTGAAAGATTATGAAATGTTCGGTTATACCCGAACTTAACTCTTCTTTACTTATTCACATCTTTTTTCTTTTCTATGATCTTTTGATCAGGATAAACCACACTAAAGCCAATAACTCATAGGCGTTTTTTATAAGCTTTTTATAAAATAATATAAGAAATTAAAGAAAACACTTTCGTAAAGTATTTAATGTAGAAGGGGTAAATCGCGAAAAGCGTTATTTCAAAATATACTTTTTTTTTACTCTTTATTAAATGCTGGAACGAATGGCCCTCGGGTTTTGTTTTCCAAATATTATCCGTGAAGATCAGAATTCTTAGCTGTTTCTGTAAAGCTATTACTGTTTTCGAGCAATTAAATAAGGATCACTCTTTACGAAGTAAATATGGTCAGGACACTTTATGACCCATCATTTCGATATTCCGAAAGCTCATCTTTTATATTTCTTTTACTGGTACTTTAGAGACAGCTTATGTAATAATGAAGAATCTTAAATTTTAATTTCTTTGAATTTCTTCAGTGAACTGAACTGTTCAGTAAATCATTTCGAAATTTGCTCTGAAGCTGAGGACGTTCATGTTTAAAAAACGGCGGATTGAGATGCCTCATGCCCAGTAGGGGCTAGACTCATTTGATATCGCGAAAAGTAGAAAGGGATGGCACCAAAATGAAAATAACTCCGTTATAAAGCTATTGATTTAACTATTAAAGTCACTTCACGCTTACTACCGATCTGAGAGTGTTTATGTACTACAGCTCATGCAATACCTGAAAAACTCCCATACGACAGATTTAAAGCCTTAAAGACACAAAAAAGTGAAATTACGGAGTTCAGCGGAAGAATGTTACTTCATATTTATCCGCGTAATCGCTTAAGCTATACAAATATCAGTGAAAGCCGTTATGTAGTTCAAGAGTTCAGCGAACACACAAATCCCATACAGAACCACACATACACGCGCACTGAAGATTATGCAAATAAATAGAAAGGCATTAAAAGACAATGCGGAGACAAGGCATATGTAAGCACTGCAACCCCAGGCACAATGGGCTCACCTAAAAAGGCTGCGAACAATGGCCAAAGGACAAATGTCTAATTATTATGACAAATATATACAAATATACAGGGTGCATGCGTTGTGCTTCGTCATTTGTCTAGCGAATGTCCAACATGCTAATTTGTCTGCCCACTGGCCTGCTCCCGCCGCCGCCACAACGGAAAATATGACAAAAGGCTCGCAAACGAGCACTGCACGCACACACACATACAGATACATAAATATGTAACTATATGAGAAATGATATGGAGTCAAATGGACAAATGTGAATTGCCCGAAATGAATGAAACATTAAGAATGAAGAACGCTGATAAAATGAGAACAACAAAGCGCTGTGGCAACAATGCGAGATTCTGACGAAAATGTTGCAATAACAACAACAAGGCGCAAATCTGCTTTAAAATCAGCGCAAACAATTGACTTCTGTCTGCGGCACAGTCGCCCAGTCGCTTTTGTCGTCGCTTCGCAAATACGCTCGGCAGCCATGAATGAACCACACACACACACACTCAAGCTCAAGCGAAGGATGCATAAAAAACGCAAATGTAAATATTAGTGAACGCTACACGTGTGTGTGTGTGTGTGTGTGTGTGTGTATGTGCCACATCTGCTGGATATTTATTTGTTTATTTGTTTGTTGTTGTATTTGCGCAAGCACATCCGCTTATTTGTGCGGTTATACAATAGCATGAGCGCACACACACACGCACTTACATGTAACATATACTATGTGGGTGTATATATGTGTCTCTCTGTGTGTGTGTGCTGCGCTTAATGTGGGTGGAGATGTGCGCTCGGCGTTTAGCTTAAAGGCATTTCGACAAATTGTGCAAATTATTGCGTTAAACTCGCCCCAGAGACGTGCTGGCGCTCGCCGGCACTCCACCCGTTATTTTCGCCCTTCGTCACCCGCTCGCATCGTCAACGAGTGTTCGACGAGCGGCGTAGAGGGGCGGCGCCAACGCTTTGTGTGCTCACCCACTGGCGTCATGTGCGCTGCCTGACTGCTGGCTGCTTGCTGCTTGCTTCCTATAACCAATACATACGCGCGCGCATACATACACGTATAAATCGCCCCACATGCCGTCATTTGATACGGCACATACATACATATATTTAGTTAAACGGATGTGCGCCAGTTTATTTACGCTGCGCGCCGCGTGCGTGCGCTTGTGCTGCCTGGAATCAAGCCGCAGGCATTTGCCACTTACTCAGCGGCACGTGAGCTACTTTCACTCGTTTTTCACAGCTGACCATGTCGGAGGGTGTAATACAAGTTCACACATGCCGATGTACGGTTATGTGTGTTGCAAGTTAACGATCAGCGCAATGACGGCATGACGGGCAATATATTTACAAGTACCGTTATTTACGCATGTAACTTATACACATACATATGTGCATGTACTATAATTTCGATTCGTTTAAACTTGAATGCGTTACTTATTTGCAAAGACTTTCTTAAAGATTTAATTCCACAAAATTTACTTTCATTTTCACTTCGGTTAGTAATTAGTACCCAAGGTGGTTGAATTAATTAATTTTGTATAAATCAAGTATAATGGTATGGAAGAGAGAATTATTTATAGTGACATGTCAAAGTCGCCTTTCTTCCAGATCTCTCAAAGTCGATTAAACGCCTCTCATAGTCAATCAAAATGTGTATACATTTGGCATTTTAGAATTAAAGAATTTATTAGGTTGTCAAATATCTCCCTTCCGCCTTTCTTTATGCAATGCTCTATAAAAAGTGTTACATTGATCGGATTTAGTGCGAATAAGCGGCAACTTCATAATATTCCCCTCGTAGAATCCCCCTTCTTATTTGCGAAGAACTGCGACAGTCACTTTTCACAAGCCTCTTTTGAGTTCAACTTTGCACCAACAAGGGCGTAAGCCATGGACAGGAACAGGTGGTAATCAATTGGCATCAACGAGTCATCAACGAAGTGTGTCGTCTGGCATTGTCCTGGTGGAACACTAAACCCTTCCTGTTGGCCAATTCTGAACACTTCTGGTCGATCGCCTGCTTCAAGCGGTCCAGTTGTTCGCAGTAGTTGCTAGAATTAAGCGTCTGGCCATATGAGATCAGCTCATAGTGGATGATTCCGTTCCAACCCCACCAAACACACAGCAAAACCTTCCTGACCGTCAATCCCGGCTTGGCCAATGTTGAGACAATTCCCCGGCCTTCGACCACGACCGTTTTTGCTTCATATTGTCGTATGTGGTCGATTTCATATCGCCAATCACCGTTTGCTCTAAAAATGGGTTGAGTTCATTCCGTTTCAGCAGCATATCGCAGGCGTTGATTCGGTCCAGAAGGCTTTTTTGCATAAAATCTTGCGGCGCCCAATCATCAAGCTTTTTTGTGTATCCAGACTTCTACAGTTGGTTTAATACAGTTTGGTGACTAACTCCCATCTTCTGGACATGCCGGTCTAACTCGATGTTTTCCATTATGTGATCGGCATTTGTCGTCACAGGTCTGGACGGCTGTCTTATCCAAGGTGTCGTTTTCACCCGCTCTGAATCGTCGAAACCATTCCTCCGCAGTTCGAAGTATAGAGTACCATCCCCCAAAAACACCATTAATATCACGGAAAGTTTCTCTAGCGGATTTGCCTTTAACGAAGGAAAACTTTAAAATAGCGCGAATTTCGGCGTTTTTCTAAATGTTGAATGCAATATCCAAATTAATCATGCAAAGCGTCGTCTTAGAGGTTATGTCAAGACCTTTCAAAGATATATAGTATGGCCAGATACAAGCTCTGTAGTGCTTTATACATAGCCGCGAAATTAGAAAAGCAAAAAGGCAGAGTGGCGATACAACCTAATATATTTTCATAATTATATTAAGCCTTGAAGGTGAGGTGCTGCCTCTATGCCACTATGTCTGAATTTGGTATCCCCGCTGAACTAATACGGCTATATAAACTGACGTTGAGCAATACCAAAAGCTCCGTCAGGATCAGGAAGGAGCTCTCCGAGCCGTTCGATACCAAACGAGGTTGAAAACACCCACTGGGGGCCGTAGAGGAATAGGAAGACCTCTACTCCGTTAGAGAGATCAGGTGGAGAAGTACCTGGCGATTGGCGCGCTGTTGTATTAACTCGGCAATAACCGCGTAAGCGTTGTCTACGCCCTTGAATAAGAAGAAAAAGAATGATTTCAAGCTGAACGTTTAAGACTCAAAAAATTTAGGTTTAATATATCTTGAAATGAAATGTTTTTATCCTGCTTTGAATATTTATCTAAAAATGATTCTAAAATTGTTTGGCTCTTTTGAGGCGTTTGCGTGAGAAAACCTGTCGAAAACGAACCGTTTTCAGTCGATCAAAGAGATAAAACAATCATAAAAAGTACTAAAGAAAAACGCTTGGAGGACCGGAAAAAAAAAATAATTTTATAAAAAATAGTATTTTTTGAACCACTCAAAGTATAAACTAAACTCCACTTATTAAATGTAAACCTCTCTTAATATGTAAAATTATCACAAGAATTTTTAAATTAATTTTACATGAAAATATCATCCTTTTTCTTCACTCATTAGTCAGCTGAGCTGCTAGACTTCCGCTTTCCCGCTTAATTATTCGGAGACCAAAATTCTACGCTAATTTAAGTAAGTATGAAATCATGTCAGCGTGTAAGTGTCAAGCGCAATGTAAATAGCAGCGACCGCCACCGCAAACCCCCTTCATTTCAGTAAATTTCGCATTTGTTGCTCATTAGCGTTGTGAAAAGCGCCGCACCGGCAGCAATCCCTTCTTATCTGCAAGCTAGCAATGGTCGCTAGTTTAATACTTCCTTCCGCCTACACATACACACACACCACTGGTTATTACAACATATTGTAGATGTGCGCATATGAATGATTTGCTGCTTGCCACTGACATGTTTTCGCATTTAATTCCGTCTCATTTATTATCCAAATTGCGCTTCACACTCGCTTTTACAGCCAACTTGCACCTTGTTACCTTCTGGTTCCCAACAACTTAATTGTGACTCCACATGTACGTGTGTGTGAATGTGTGTATGTGTGTTATATCTGAATATGTTTTCGCTCAAAGATATGTGCTTAACTATATGTTTGTATATGTGTGTGTTTGGTAGCATGCGTGTAAGCTTTTTCATTATCACTCTCATGTTAGGAGAAAGAAGTTGTTTAAGTTTTTAACCTCCAGTCTTCACTACTCTTGTCTGATTATGAGTAACACGCTCGCTTGTTGTTGCAGTAATTACATGGCTATACATATCTAGTGCAAGTACACGACATACAGCATGTAACAACAACAGTATCATTCCTCGTCTAGACTGCATTAGTCAAATTAAGGACTTCAGCACTCGCACACGAAGAACACATAGAATTGTCGGAGAGAATTATAATATTTCTTTTATACATTGTGTTTCGTCCTCTTTTGTTAATTACTGTGGGCTTTATTTTCATATATGTAAATATATATATACATATATTATCGTGCCATTCCTTGATCAAGTTATCGATTCAGCGCTTTACGCTGCAGATTCGAGTTAGAGGAGTTTGGAAAGTGCTGCGAAAACGCAAATATTCCCTCGAAGCCTAGCACAGAGCAATGCAACGATGAACTCTTCGGTTGTCTTGTCTAACTATAGTCTAGTGATCCTGCTGAAAATTACGCTTGATCATCGAAAATATCAGCGGAAATATGTTTGAAGCAATTATTTTGACTACAAAGTTTAATAAAAATGTGTATGCTTCAAAATATTTCTATGACACTGAGATGAGAAAATACATTCCCCTTAAGAAAGTTACAGTTTCCTATTGGTTTAACTTTCGCCATGTCTATAAATAAGTCTCAAAGCCAAACACTATTTATTTTGATATTTAGATTAAAATTCATTATTTTTTCCAATGGAAAAATTAAGAACTCAGGTTAGGTTAGTCTGTTAGGCCAATGACCTATGTATATACCAGTTCGGTCCATTCCTTATCTTTTAGAATGCCTGCGCTTGACGCAAACTTCAACAGACTCTGTGGCCCACTATCTATACCTCTTCAAGTGTCTCATACCGCGGGGACCCCAAATACTTTCAGCTGCTTCCTTACTTCCCAAGACCTTTCTAGCCGATTACGAGGTTACTGCCTTGATTGCTGCTTGGCTGATATTCCAAGACTGTCTACGTAGATGTTGACTCTGGAATTGCCTGCAGGTATATAAGAATATTTAATGAATGCCTTAGCTACATGAACACATGAAAAAAATTGCTCACGTTGGATCCCACACAATTTGTCAATGGCTCAAAAAAAGGTTCGATTCGATTGATCGAGTGAAATGTTAAGAAAATAAGATGAACGGTGATCCGTAACACGTCTATGACATCGTGACAGGTGATGAATCGTGAATTTACGCATATCAATCCGAAAGTAAACAACAATCGACTGGATGGGTGTTTTAAGAAGAGGAAAATTCACCAACAGTTGCTCGCGCACGAAGCACTTCTAAGGACATGGTTGCCATTTTTTTGGAAAAACAGGACATGTCGCAAACATATTGGTGGAATAACGCAGAACAGTAAATTCTAAGAGGAACAACCCAATTTGTTTGCCAGTTGTCTTTTAAGAAACCAGGAAAACCAACCATCGCAGACAAATGACTCCTTACCACGATAATGCAAGCATTCACATTTCACTTCACTTCTGAGCAGCCAAGACATTGATTTGATAATTTATTCTTCATATAGTCCTTGGCACCGAATGACTTCTTTTTATTCAAAAATAAGCTAAGAGGTCAGGTTTTTCGGCACCTGCAGCGGCGGATGATGCTTCAAAGGCATGTTTTGGCGATACCTCCTTTCAGAGTGGCAAAAATGCTTCGACAATTGGTTCAAACGCACGGAAAACTGTACAGATATATATAGATCTTGGAGAATATTTTGAAAAAAATATTTTTTTAAAGTTTCAAGCAAAGTGAATAAATTCAAAGTGAGAAATTTTTAAGCATTTTCATAGCGCTAATTACATCGCAAAGAAAGCAGCAAAACAAAATATAGGAAAGAAGCAGAAATAGAGTAATGATTTAATTTTCAATTTAAATTTCTTTAATTTTGTTTTTTCTTCACATGGAAATCACAACAACATACTTCCGTAACACGCGTGACACGACGCGCTGAAACCACAACTCTACTTTTTTATCAGACCATATATGGCCACGAGGGTTTAGTCGGTTGCTGGATTGCTAGATTGCCTCATAACATGCCTAGTGGTTAGGGACAGTTGAACGCAATGACCGCCAAGTGGCCAAAATGCTTTAATGCAGAGCAGCGAGCAATCAGCCACTAACTTTTGGAATGCTAACGGGACGGGAGTTGCGTACAAAGTCACACACACACGACAGCTCGGACGCTCGTCGTTGGCATTTCGGTTGTTTAGCCATTTAGTGGAATACAACTGCCCACACAAGAACACACACACACAAAGTCACATGTGAATGGCTGTACGAGCGTGTGTGGCAATGCAGAGGACAAAGTTTTTAGCGACTGGCCGGCGACTATTTAGTTAAAGTCGAGCCGGTCGAAACCATGCCTTGCCTAGACCCGCGTGCCCTGACTCTGCGCAACATTTGTTTAGTGCTGCAGCGCAAACACAGTGATTTCTACTCGGCGTGTTGTCGGCAAGTGGCCGGCGAATACAATATGCTTGCGCGCGGCAAGTGAGTTGTGTAGTTGAGGAACTTGAGTTCAAGCCCAACTAAACATGACTCCCGCGTCACAGCATTTTCTACACGGAAAGGTAATTTTTTCACTGGAAAGTGCAGGAATCTGAGCCCAAAGTCCCTCGCCGTTACATACGTCACTCCATTTAATATTATTATTATTTGTATTTGTGTGCGTGTGTGTGTGTGGCTGGGAGTGTGTCGGATGGATGCGACTGTAATTGCGTTTTAAACATTAAAAACTGCTCACGCGATGAGCTAACATGAAAACTTTTTCAATGCATCAGCTCGTAGGGGCGGAAGGAAAAAAGAAACTCGTCCGAGAATTTCAGCAGCCAGAACTGTGTAAGTAAAATAAACACTGACAAATAAATTTAGAAAAAATGCACAAAAGTTCAACGGAACAATTTCATGGTTTCTTGCTTTACGTTTTCGTGCCATTTTCGCCGGATTTTAAGTTGGATTTGAGTACTGCTAGTGCGAAGAGTTTGCAGCTCGCCGTTCTAATGACGTGTACAAATGTGTGCGTGCGGGTGTGTGTGTGTGTCTGCCATTGTGGGTTTGTAAATTCATACTTATTTATGCGGATAAGCGCTGGCGTATGTACAATTGGTGTGTGTGTGCTAGTGTGAGGCGGTGATTTGGTGTTTGCGAAAAGCATAAAAACCACTACAACAGCAATAACAACCACTACAAGTGCGATAGTTCTCGTTCATCATGCGCGCAAACCCACCCCCTCCTCCCTCACATCAACATTGAGCCATTTGCGCACATCAACTCCTTCACGCACACATCCACAGAACACTTAGCGCCCTCGGTAACAATTCAATTTAGCAAATTGTTAGCATAAAACACAACCGTAAAAAAAACAACTAAAATAAAAGGCAAAAAAGACCATGGCACTTCCTTAATTCAGTTATTTGCGGCTTACCGTTCTTCCTTTCCGAAAAATTTCCAAAAACAAAATTAAAAAAAAAAATTTTGCAATGATCGAAAATAATTGAACATTTTAGAAAATTTAAAGCGCTACATTTGTTCTAGGTCTTGCTTTGTCCCAACGCAAGCAATTCATGATTATTTATTTGGATTCACTTTAGAAAAGTTTTAACTTATGTCTCTCCCTAATATTTATTATATGACAAGTAATTTTAACAGGCTTCTCTTGAAACTAACTTTACTCCATTAAGGAAGTTCTGCATTGACCGCAATAAGTGGTAGTCCGATGATGTAAGGTCAAGGCTATGCGGTGGATACATCAAAACTTCCCAGCCAAGCTCTCCCAGTTTTTGCAGAGTCGTCAAAAGTGTGTGTGATCTAGCGTTGTTCTGATGAAAGACGAAGCCCTTTCTATTGATCAGTTCTGGCCGTTTTTTTGATTACTTCAAACTCATCAGCTGTTGACAGTAAAATGCAGAATCAGTCGCTCGACCAGGCTGGAGCAACGCATAGTGGAGGATTCCTTTCCAATCACTCAGCATAATCTTTTGAGGCATCAATTCTGGCTTTGAGACTATTTGTTGAGCTTCATTACGCTTAGACCATGATCTTGTTTGCCCATTATTGCTGTGTTTGTTCCACTTTTGATCTCCTGTTATCATTCGCTTCAGAAATGGTTCAATTTCATTTTGTTTCAGCAAAGAATCTCAGATTTTAATTGGGCCCATTAAATATTTCACAGACAATTCATGTGGTACCCAAACATGAAGCTTTTTTTTTAGCCAGCCTTTTTTAAATTGTTCAAAACCCTTTGATAATGAATGTTAAGTTCCTTGGCAATATCATGGCTGTTTATGTGACGGTTCTGGTGAATCTTTTCCATAATTTCACCGACTTTTTCTACGAAAGGTCGACCAGAGTCGATATGCATCTTTCAAATCGATATTTCCAGAACAGAAGCAAGCGAATCATTGTTGTGCCACACGAACTGATGCAGTATCGTCTGTGTAAATTTCGCAAATTTCATCGGTGGCTTGCGTGATTTTTGTACTTTTGTTGTAACTTTTTGTTTTTTGTGGAATGAAGCTTAAAATTTCACCATTCCAACACTATATGGTAAGGTACAATGTGGTTGGTAGCACTGGAGATATACGACTGCAGCGACAGCTATTGACAAAGTACGAAAAGACTTTTTCGACTACCCAATATAAATCCATCTACATTTGCAGCGCTTTTCAAATAAATTAATTTTAAAATTAAAGTTAACAGTTATCTGCTGATTAGCTGTTGTACATTTTGCAATGAAAGCATTTTCGTTGCCCCTAAAAGTTTTGAATAAATGCAGTAAAATTAAATTAAATTTTTTTCAATCATTCGATCAGTTAGTCCTACCAAAAAAATTAGCTGAAAGTTATTTTTGGTTTTGCTCCAAATTTTGAACTCTTTTATTTTGACGGACCGGAATGATAAAGTTGCATAAAATAACAATTTTTATGCGCACACAAGCACATACATATGTATGATTGCTGCAGACATTGAGAGAGGGTAGTTGTGGTTCAACGCAATTATTTTTGCATAGGTAAATAAGTATAGCTGCTGTCACATACACACAAACCCCAGCCGTATGTGTATATGTGCATGTGTGTGAGTAGAAAAAAATGAAACTTTTCACGCATTAATTAAGTGCTAACTTTCCCGGATGCTTGTAATGGCAAATTTTATTGTCTGCCTGCAGTGGTCGCTCTCGTTCGACCCGGCATTCATCTCTGCTTCGTATATAGCAATATTGCAGGGGCAAGCGCCAAAAAAACTCCGTTTCACTTTCATTTGTATGTTTGTATTATAGCACAGTGAATTTCATGATAAACTTTTAACACCGGCATCAGCTAATTGAATTTAAATGTGAGCACTGCAAAGTTGCCGCAGTCTATTTTTAGTTTCTTTTTTTTCTAATACAATTTCATGGACTCAGCGAATACAGCATTATTGTCGACGAGCACTGAGATAATTGTTTATATTTGGTAGAAGAAAAAATCAATTAATAAATTTAAGCCGTCCAAAAAAATGAAAAGAAAAAAGATTGTAGAACAAGAAGGGATGGTTCCTAAAATCTTCTCTCCTAGGCGTTTAAGCTATAACCCACACTTAGTCACAAACTCACATGAAATCTCAGCATTGCGCAATATCGTTTAATCAAATTAAATGAACTCCTACCCAATGTTATATCATTACTTTTCTACCAACTTTTTCCTCGATTCCTCGATTGCTCGAATAAGTAACCTGTGCGACAAAATACAAATGCAACAACTGCAATGGGAGCGAGCTATCAATCAATTTTCAATTAAATTGCTGGGAGCTCGAAAAAATTTTATCCAAAGCGTAGAGTAGAAAAGTGAAGTGAATGCTGAAATATCAACAAAGGAAATTTGTCAATGAGAAAATTCAATATAAAACCAAACTTACAAATGTTGCGCTGTATATAAGTATGTATATATAGTGTAGGTGTATGTATTTCTCTCAGTATGCACCACAATAATGCTGCAAGGCATCTTACAAATGCGAAAATATTGAAATGTGCTTACTTAGTAATTTATTTTGTAATTTGAGTTCACCAATCGATTGATAGATCATCGCTATTGATGAGCGGATGATTAAGTAAAAGTCACGTTTACATTAAGTAGAAGTCGATTGTGAAAAACAAGAGTGTTTGAACTTATAAATCATTTAATTTATAAATTCCTATAGAAATTTTGCTACAGTTTGAGAAGCCAACTTCATTTAAATGATCACTAACGAACTTCCTTGAAAATCAGTAATCGTGATCCGAACTCTAGGAATACACTTTCATTAAGGATCTAATTATAGCTAAAATACCTTCTTAATTTGCTTACAAAAGAACTTGCTTCCCTTTAAATGAAGCATTAAATTGCAAGCGTCCGTTGAATTTATGTTGGATTTACTACTAAATGAGAAGGGTAAACTTCGCCAACATTGAATAGTGATTATAACCAGTGCCGCTGACATTAGGGTGTGTAAAAAACTTTATTATTATGTTTCGTTTTACACTCCGCAAAATTGGTTTTTATGCATCTCAAAAAAAATTCTCCATATACTCGTTAATATAAAGGTCCTCCGCAGTTCAGTTTCCTCTTTTTTACCCCGAACAGGGTGTAGAAATTCTCTCACGAATCACTTTATAACACTCAAAAGGAAATGCCAGCGACTCTATAAAATATATACATAAATGACCAAAATGACGAGCTGAGCCGATTTAACCATGTCAGTCTGTGTCTGTATATACTTGAGGAACTAGCTCATATTTTGAGATATCGACCTGGAACTTTGCATACACCCTTTTCTCTTCAAGAGGTTGCTGCTGTCGGAATCGTTGATATTCGATCACTGTAGCATAAAGCCGTCATACAAACTGGCTGACGAAATGCATGTCCTCGTATGGACAACTTTTTCATTTGACTAGATATCTTCATGAAATTTGGCATATATTATTTTGTTACAAATAATTCAAACTTTTATGTCAATATTATGATTGAATTTGAGTTATGTCTTCATTAAGTTATTTTCACAAATAAGTTTCAGCGTTTTTGAAATGAAATATTATCATAATCGAAACACCTTCGCATTCGTAAAACATGCTTTTTCATCAACAAAGTCAACATCTAAAAGTTCCAAACAGTTTTTCTGAGAAAAGACTTGAATATTCATAACAATTCGAAAGCAAATTGGAAAGTTACCAGTTTTGTTGCAGAGCAAAAAGTTAAGATGTGTGTATTAATTACTGAATACAGGCGAATTGCAATGAGAAGCTATTTTCAAGTGAATGCATTTTGTATCTGTATATATTTATACGTATAAGTGTATTTGTATGCTGTGTATATATATGGGTAGCTATTTGCTTGTACCTCTATGAGCTTGTGAAGCTCTTATTGCAATTTATTTGCGCTTTGCTGTAAAGTCGAAATACTCGCACTCTTTGGCATTAGTTGCAATAAATGGCAAATACCCATGCGAATATTGTACACACACATACACACATAAAGACTACCTTCATATATGTTCCACTGACCACTTTGGAGCAAGCAAAAGGGTTGCCATTTGCTATTTGAAAATTACCAAAATGCTGCAAAATTCAAAATCATTCCGATTTAGTTTACTTTAGAAATCAGATAGCTGTAATCATAAAACAATGGGTCCTTACTTCCTTCAAAGATACTAAAATAGTAAAAAATTCTGAGAGATACGATTTCAAGAATGGCTTAGGCTGAACACACAGTGAACCGAAATCAATTTAGTTCAAATAATTTGCGATGAGAAAGATTGCATGCCATGTGCCCCTGAATGATTTCCTCAGAAACTCTGAGGGGTGACCCTGGCATACAACTATTCTACAAACACTGGTTTCAACACTCCATATAAAAGTAGATACAAATAAATTCTGAACCGTTTATGCCAATTGTTTTTGCACTAGAATTTGCTGTTTTTGTTCTTCCGATTCCCTTTTTGTTGCTGTGAATTATTGCCACTGTTGTTGATATGTTGTTGGCGCTGCCGACCGAACAAAATGTTGTTGGTTGCACAATTTAGTGAGGATTAAAAGTAGTAACCATTTCGTAGTACGTGTCCGATGGACGAAGCACAGTGGGCAAAGTATTCACCACATACCAACCAAGGTGGGAGGGTGAGAGAGAGAGAGTAAGAAAGGAATGTTATACTTATTAGTTGGCCCTGGCTACTTACTTGCAGGAATTTAATTTTTAGTCTATTTTGCTATTGTCCTTGGTCCAAGTTACTGCTGTTGTAATTCTCACTTTGCCATTTTGTACTTGCATTGCCCGGTAGCCGTGAAAAAGGTCACATGCGCGTTTCAGTCATTCATCGGGCGACATGAGGCGGCTAACCACACGCCAATACCAATAATGGAGTGAGCGAGAGTGGATACACATGTATTAACGGTAATTGCAATACACGTCTCACGCTGTTTTGTATCATTCTACTTTTCGTCGATTTTCAGAATTTTAAATGCGAAGGTAATTTATTTTAAATTCATCTTTATTTTGCATTATTTTCTGTTGAACTACGATTTCGGGATTGTTTTGGTTAGTTTCAGTTTTAAATTTATCCTCAATGCTTTAATGCAACTTCTCACTTTAAAGCTTTCAATAATTAACTGTGAATAACAGTAAATATCATTTCCAAATCAATGTCTTAGTAATACTGCTTTTCCATCCATTAACAATATTTCCTATTATTATTTTTTTTAACCGAGAATATTATGATTTATATGCAATATCCTTTGCTCACTAAGCGAAATTTGCTTTTGTTTACTTTCTGATATCTTCCTAATTGCCCTGAGATAATTTTAAATTGAAAGCTGAAAGTGATAAATTGCTTTACAAGATAATACATATTTTATTACTACAGCATATTAAAGCTAATGCGAACTCAAAACATAAATTTAAAAGCAATAAATAATATATAAAAAATTTTGTGAAAACTTTTTCTTCAATAAATTCTTATTAAAAGTGTAAGTATATTAAACAAAACTTGAGAGAAACTATGTGTTTTGATTCTCATTTGTGTTTTGTGGCTGAAAGGCTCCTATTTGGGATGCGCGTCTATTATCTGCTAAATTAATGGTCCCACAAGTTCTAAGCGACATCTGCTTAGCTGATTCGATGATATTAAAATGAACTTTTCCATGTTAGCTAGAATATAGAATCTTGAAGAGAGTCAAACTATCTAAGCACTTTATCCAATTACGCTGCCCGTAATTACAATTGCGAGGCGATAAGAACGAAGAAAAAATCAGAAGAAACTTCTTAAGTTAGCCATTGGTTGCAGCAACAAGAATTGTTTTGAAAAAGCCTTTGAGGAAGCGAACCAAGACCCTTGGGAAGCAGCATACAAAATTTGTATGTCAAAATTCAAAAACAAGGTACATCAACCCAAAAGCGCATCTTTCATGAGGAATGTTGTCGAAACGTTGTTTCCAAAACATCGCCTTATTTCTTATGCTAAGCTACGAACCGAAGCCGTAGAGGCACCACTTCTAGTTGGTGAAGAATAAGTATTAGCCATAGCAGGAATAATTAAAAGCAGCAAAGCGTCTGGATTAGACTGCATACTAAACAGAGCATTAAAGGAAGCCATGACTTTAAAACCAAATTTATTCGCAAAAATGTATAATGCTACTTCCTAAACCAAAAACGTCTCCAGAGGAAGCTTCATCATATCGACCTGACACAATTAGAAAAGTGTATGAGTATGTTTAAGAAACCGCTTTGAGCTAGCAATCCAGAAAGCTGATGAATTATCTGAAAGACATTCCKTCTTTATGAAAATGAAATCCACTATTGACGCTCCAAACAATGCCTTTGAAACTGCGAAATGCGTAGTAAAAGGAAGGCTATAGAAACACGCGCTGATACGAAGAAGGCCTTCAACTAAGCAAAGTGTGCAAACATATGTAATCAATGCTCTGAATTACATACGCGCTCCTCAATATCTTATAATAATTATTATGACTTATTTTGCGGCTATTATGAGCATTTATTTATTTATTGCCCACGCTTTTTACGTACAAGGGAAAATCTAAAAACCACACTCGGTGGAAGTTTTACAGTGCAAAATTTGACGAAACTCTTGGGTCAGTCCACCAAGAACTGGAACGCTGTCAGTGAAGCGGCAGTCTCTATCATCACAAAACGGAGACATATAGAGCAAATTAGGTGTTCGTCAGTCCGTGCCATAGAGGAGACTTAAATGTTTTATTACTTCCGCAAGATAATACTTAATAAGGTGCTTCCGTGGGAGAGGCTGAAGGTGGGAGTTGATTAGGTTTAGCGGACTGAAATTAAGCACTTGATTCTTCTCCCTACCTAAAAAAAAGGAAAACAAAAAACAAACAAAGGAAGCAAACATGAAAGTAACAAGACACATATTATCATTCTATTCCCACTTTCATTTTTAGAGAATGAGTAAAATAAATAAAGAGCATGAATATGATACAGATAGACTTTTTCTCTGGCACTGCAATTCTTCCTCACTGGCGTAGACTAGCGTATAGCTAAGTTAACAACAGCGCGCTAGTCGTTTCTTCTTTTCGCTCCGTGCCGCCAATTGGATATTCCAAGCGAAGTCAATTCCTTCTCCACTTGGTCCTTCCAATAGAGTGGAGGGCTTCCTCTTTCCCCCGGCGGGTACTTCGTAGAATACTTTCGGAGCTGGAGTCTTTTCGTCCATTCGGACAACATGACCTAGCCAGCGTAGTCGCTGTCTTCTAATTCGGTGAATTGTGTCAATGTCGTCGTATATCTCGTACAGCTCATCGTACTACAAATACACTGTCTAAATCGAGAGTACAAAACTTCTCCTGTTGCTTCTATCCTCTGTGAGGTCAAGCCAGTTGTACATTGCAAGTGCAGTCAGGACCTTATAGCCTTTGATTCGGAGCGCTTACTTCTGTTGTCCACCTTTGGGTCTCGAATTGAAAGAGATTTTAAGCGGAAGGTATAAAATTAGAAATAAATAATTAATATTGAACAGTTACATACTTAGTATAATCGCTCTAACTTTTTTTTGTCTTTCGGTGAAAGTGTTATTTCCCAAGCGATAATTGGGATTTGTAAAAAATTTGCGGGTGTGGTGAACTGGTGTACAAAACGATTTGTAAAAGTTTGCATCACTGGAGGAGGAGGCGGTTTTCTTCTAATATACTTTTTAAAAGTGATATGACTTCGAAAATTTCTCTGAATTTGAATTTCAATCTCCGATTGATTTTGACTGAGAGGGGCGGTGTGTGCAACCCAAAGCCTCTCATTGGATACGCCTCTACTTTTCACTTTCTTTCCCCTCTCTTACTCTTGTAACTGCCTATTGCTTCCCCATGTAAAAGTTTTTGATAACAGCGCAGAACTCAAACCCACCGGAATAGAAAGCGGTCATTAAGTGCATTGAGTAGTTAGTATTAGTGCATTTTAAAAGGGAGCGACACCTTGCTTGAAAATTATATAAACATAAGTAATAAAATCAGTCTTAAAATGTAAAACTAATATTCTTATTAAGAATTTTCCTTTTTTTAAACCAAGGATCCCATGTTTTTATAGTCTTCGCATTACTTCCATTTAAAATAAAGCCACAAAATAGAATTATTTCAATTTATTTCAAATGAGGTATTAAAAATATCGTTATTAACTGAGAGAGTTGTAATTTAGTATCATCACTAATTCTAACTCTCGCAACACAAAGCAAGAGTGTCCAGTTTCTTGGCGTTAATCTGAAGTCGAGAATATTCGCCGTTAGCATTGGCAGCTTGAATGCTATTATGAAATGACTAATATCTGAAAGTGCAGTTATAAATAGCTAAATTCAACAGAGCCGTGAGTACATTTGGCTATTTAATAAAGCAAATGTTTCGATATTAAAAAAGTGACGCAATATATTTCAGATCTTAAAAGGAAAAATCCTCATATCCATCAATATTATTGGAAACATTTTGCTTACTGGAATAAACGCTTTGGTAATAGATTGTGAGACGCTTTTAGGCGCAGCTAAAAGGTGTATATTTAATATTGAATAGAGAAATATTGTATACACAAACTGTACTAATTTCAGTAACAGCAACTACAATAACAAAAGCAATCACATTTATTATAGGAAATGCCTTAAAATAAACAAATATGTATTTATAGAAACATTTGTACGACAGCAGACAAGGCAGCAGTCGCAAAATGGCAGCAGTGTTGTTGTAAATATATGCGTAGCCGGCTCTGATTTCTGAGAAAAGCAGTGAAGCAATGAAATTAACAAAATCAAAATGAGAAATGACAAACAAAACCTCGAACAGGCGTAACACAGTCACGGGACACACCCACTTAACAGTGAATGCATGTGGCACGCAATGTCGCCTCACACGATACATACATACATACATATGTGTGAAGTTGAAATGTGTGATGGTGCACACAGTTGGAAAGCAAGCTAGTTTTTGTTGTCATTACAATCACTTCGTCACACACCCACAAAGAGCATGTTGCCACATACATCCTCCATGCCACACCACACATATCCATCACAGCTGACCAGACGATATTGACATTTTGTAGAACGCCATCAATAGTACATTATTATGGCCGCGCTATTATCACTGCGCTCCCCCACCCAACCGCCGCCGCCAGCCAACTCAAATGCCAACTATAAATGCCATCAATCCATTTCGCCTTTTCATTACTCATTACATCGGCATTGCATAACGACAGCCATATTCTGATATATAGTGTGTGTTCGTATATACATATGTGTATGTGTGTGTATGCATTGAGTTATGGTGTTTGCAGGCGTTAGATATTGACATTGGTTCAATGGTGGAGAGGAAATGCTCATCGAAATTAATAGGCGCCATTTAGATATTGAATTACCGTTATGTCATCGATTTTAATTAAAATTTCTACGCGAACACAGCCACACGCACACATTGTACGTTCGCTGTGGCTTATGTGGGGTGACGAATCTGCCAACAGCAGACGCGTAATGCACAGTTTCACTTGCCGCCGTAGCATACATTTGGGCGTTTGACAATTGTAGCAGCCCATTATTTATTATTACTTACATTTAAGCCAAAGCGCACGTGATAATGTCTCTACGGCGCTCGTATGCCCATATACTTAACTATCTTGGTGTGTGCTTGTGTGTGTTAATGCGGTGGATTTATTGCTGCCACTTCCGTTTTTAATTGTCGCCTGATAAGCATCACAAGCGCGAACGCACAGCGACTCTGAGTGATGAATTACTTTGTTGACTTTTACTTCGACTTATGGAACGCAACCTTCAGGCAAAAGTTGTGGCTGTGTGTGTGTGTGTGTGTGTATGAGTGCATTCTTTTGCTGTGTGTTTTGTCCTAGCGCCACTGCTCGCGTTCCAAGATAATCACGTCTGCACAAGCAGAGCTCTTCTACTCTGGCAGACAGCGTCGTTTCCTGGCGTCGCTGTCGCTCGCGCTTAATTCGTTGTGTTTTTCTTAATCGTTTCTTCAGACTTCCGCGTTGAAACAGCATATTTTATTTTTGCATGTATGTGTGTATATGTGTTTGTGCATTTGCATTATGCAATCTCGTGCCTGCGTCTGTTCGTGCTTGTGTTTGGCTGCTGAATCTTAATTTCATTTTCGCTTTGGTTTTTAATTCTTTAGTAAACTTCGCCCCCTCGTCGCTGTCATTTCCTCTATGCTCGTTGGCAATCATCAGTTTTTCTATTAAGCTTTGTCTGTCGCGGTGTTTTTTCTGATTTTCAATGCACAGTCTGCCTGTCTGCGAGGAAAGTCTTATACGTTTTGCATATTAATTATTTTTCGTCACGAAAATGAGTTATGAACTTTTCAGAAAGCGAGACGGAGGATTGTGGGGACAATTACAGTTGCTCATTAATATTGTATTTTATTGTATTTTCCAGAAAATGCACGCATGACTCGCTAAATGTACTTCGTGCATTTGTACTGTTATGTGAGCTATGCGAAATGAGTAAGACTCTCTGATAAATAAAATATACGCGGTTGCACTTACAGAATTTAAAATTGGGATTAGAAGAATGTTCGTAAAAGGGTGTCTGTTGGTGAAATAGATTTTTAGATTTCTGCTTAAAATTATTCCATAATTAAAAAGCAAAATAAATTACTATAACAGTAGATGATTGAAGGTAATGATCGAAGTACCAGTAATTTTTGTTTGTTTTTGATTAATTGGCGACTTACCAAAAAAAAATAGCTTTTGTGAAATATTTTACAGCTGAAAGTGGCCTTAACAATGAAACTGTTATGAATTGTTTTATTAATATTTTTCAGACAAGTGGCAAAGTTAGGCAAAGAGTTAGTTTATAACTGATTTCAACCGTATGTTTTGGTAATAATTTGACTCAGATATACTAAAAGGGAATTATTTACACCACCCTAACAACACTAAAGCATAGTTTCTGAGTATGTTCCATCTCTGTTGGAAGCTTCCCGGAGAGTAGGCCGACAAATAATTACTCTTCCAACAAATCCAATTAAGCACTATGTAATATTTTTTAGACTGCTCTCAGAAAATTCTCTACTTTTTTCACTCAACCTCAACATTGTGGAAGATAATACGTCTCAATCGGCTGAATGCCGCGATATCGTAGAAGTTTTGTTGTGACGTGCTTTTTATTTAACAGAGCTGTACAATTACTGTTTGAGTTCCTAATAGGGATATATGGCATACATGTTGGCACATTGCATACTCTGACAGTGTGAGTAGCACATCTAGTGTGGAAATAGTTACCCCTTTAAAAATAACATATTAAAAATGTTAACTAATATTTCAAACATATTTTCAGTAAAAACTTGTTTTAAACCACAACCCATGTTCTCTTCAGAGCTGAACAATGAATTATATGAGCGGTTGGCAATTACCCGTACTGTTTCGAGTTCAGAACTAAACATTTCAAAGAATTAAATATGGAGCTCCGCAGGTTGGTGTCCTCACCCCGTTACTGCTTGATTTCCTTATTTCGAAACTTCCTCAACCACTATATCCATAACAGGGGTAATAGAGTCTCTGCAAGAAGCTTAACACACTCCCGAACTAAATCCACAGCGACTATATTTATGAACCGGACGAGAGACTACCATCTGAGTCTTAACATTTCAGTCCATTGCGTTAAAATTCCGATTATAGATATCATATTTAACAGCCTGCGCCAAAGCACAGAGCCGCAACAAAATCCTCAAGTGGCTTGCTGAAAGCGCATGGAGAAACCAAGGAATGTTGTAGGCAACATACAGGGCAATTGGCTAGCCGGTCTTAAACTACGCCACTACTGGTCGCCTGGATGTGATCAAACTCAGACGAAGAAGTTGCAGACGTGTCAAAACACTACACTTCGGACTATCATATAATGACTTGTGACAGAGTGTAAAGAGGTCTTTCCTTGACTACTTCAACGACATCGAGCAGTAGGCCAACCAGACTTCGAACGTAACTCACACAGCAGACATGCACTGACAGCCATTCATGGAGTTGTTAACACCTTTACCGATTCCACTCATTGCAAGACTTGGAGTTGCCACCAGAATTACAACTTCGTTCTGGATACTGCAGCATATTTTAATATATAATTTAAAGCTTTAGCTCTATTTATCCAGAATGGACCCTGACATAACAAACACACATATATCCAGCATGACACCAATCAGCGCTATTCATGTCCCACACACCCCACTCATCCCAACTTCCTTTTCTATATGATCTAACTCCGCCGAAACAGCTCTTTTTCTGAACCTACCCTTAAATGACATGACTTCGATGGCAACCAAGATCAAGCTTTCTACCCGAAAGAGAATGGTATAACTGTTACAACAACAACAACAGCCTTCCAGTTTTTATATATGAATATAAAATTTTGGTAGGCGGAAGTCTTAATCATTATTGACTTTTACCTTCCTTTATACATACGTACTCCAAATCTCAAAAGCAACGTACATTATAAAATGTAGACTTAACGCTAAAATTGATGACGGAAATTAATCACTGACGAACTCTTTTTACATGCAGTGACATAACCCCACAATTTACAAGAAAAAACGAAACTGAAATTCCAATTCTATCGAATTTTACTCGCTGCTTCTTTTAATTTTTCAATTAATATTTTATGAATAATAATGACGTCAATCACTCACGAGTGCATCGCGGCTTAAATTGACAGAGATTTGTATAAAAACTAATTAATTGCTCGGCGCCGAGCTCTCCATTTATAAAGTACACGTCCACTTCGTAAAATGTGAATTTAAATTTATAATAGTCTGCAAATATAAAGAGCACTACGCGGCATAATCATCGCTGAGCGCTTTAAGTATTTATTTTTGTCAACGCAAAAAATGGCAAAAACAACAAATGATTGCCGACACTCGAGTTGTTTTTGTGCAAACGACCGAAAATATATTGCTGGCGACAAATAAAACCGATTTGGCAACACGACTATTGCAACGGCACTGAGCAGCAACCAACGCCGCAGCCAAATGTGGCAAATAACGCACACATGAGCGGAGTCGCAGTTGACTCCTGCAACATAGAAAAACATCAATAACCGGAAAAGTGGCGCCATTGTGGCACGCCTCAGCGCAGCTATCCACCACCGGCCTACCGCGCTCCGCTAACCAATCGATGCCACCGAATCGACGAGCCATTGGCGTCAACGTCGCCAAAAACACAAACACAAAAGCAAAAACGAAAACGAGATAAATAAACGCATTGCATTTAAGCAATTGAATGGAGTGCAACCTGATACACTCAAATAAATAGACGCAATAACAACACCAACAACAATATCAATAATAAAACAAAACAGAAGCACTGCCGACGCTATCGTCAGCCATCGACGTTGCCATTAGAGGGAGAGTCGAGTGCTTGAGTGTAACTAGACTAACACAGACACAACCGTGTGCATGAGCGTTTGTGCGTGTGTGTGTGTGTGTATGCGAAAAAATTGAATAAAATAAACTGCGTGCGGAGTGTGCGGAGAAGCTGAAAACGGCAGCAATTGATGACGAATGCAAATACCCCTGCTTGCAACCCCCAAGACTGCACCCAGCGCCGGACAGACTAAGCGTCTGTTCGCTTTTACGAGTTGACCTTTCTCCCGCTCCCTTCCTTATCTACCCGTTTGCTCTTTTCTGTCTTCTCTAAGTGCCATTTCACAGCAATTTCGACGCTGATATATTTTTATTATTTGCAACATTGTTGTCGCTTGGTCTCGCTGTCGCAATGGCAGGCGCTTGTTTTCTGCCTTCTCCTGGCGCAGCATCTTCTTCTTCGTTTTGCTTTCCACAGTCAGTTAGTCGCCAATTTAATAGCATACTTTTCAGCTCTAAGCAGCCAAGCAATGCGCACAAAGCGAGAAAAACGTCGTTCCAAGCAGCGTTAAACAAAAACCAACACTACACCAACACTATGGCAAGCGAAAATAATAGCAACCACTGTTCGATAGCGGCAAAGCTTCATTCACACACGAAACCCGGCATTTTTTTGTATTTATCGGTGGCTCATCCGCTGTGTGCGCGCCAGCAGTAGGCGCCACAACTGCGTGCTACGACGAAAACAAAAGCAAAGCGCCACCGCAGTCGACGTGGTGACGCGTCGGCTGTTAGCTGCTGCCGGATGCGGAAGTGTCTCCGACTATGTTTGTGTTTCCGTTTGAGCAATTTTTAG
Organism: Bactrocera latifrons; assembly: GCF_001853355.1. Taxonomy (NCBI): domain Eukaryota; kingdom Metazoa; phylum Arthropoda; class Insecta; order Diptera; family Tephritidae; genus Bactrocera; species Bactrocera latifrons. Next base: position 1,020,684 of record NW_017536979.1, on the reverse strand, counting down.
ATTTCACTACTTTATCGTGAATTTCTCCTCGTCGCTATTAATATTTCAACTGCTAAATTTTTGCAGCTTATTTGTCATTTGGAGTTTTTTTTCTTAACTTTCTAGCCCCAAGCAACACACATATTCCTATCTTACTAGGTAAGTACTTGTGTGGCATGGTTTTTTGGTTCGCTTGCAATCTAACTGCGCTGCTGCCGCTTTCCCTGCCGTTAGTTATAAAGGGTGTTTTAGACATGTGGTTTTCAAGAAGAAATTAAACGCATATGATTTGGTATTATTGCAGAAGAACTTAGCTCTATTTTAAATATAAGCGTTCTGCGCGATGTTTTAAAAATCATTTCGGGTTTCAGTGACTGTGAAGATTGGCCCCACGAAAAATAGTGAATAGATATTAAATCGCACGATCTTCAAGATCTTGTATCTTGAAGTCTATACCATAGCTCCGCGTTGCGCTAATGCTCTCAGCAAAAGTTTCCTTCAATAAATTGATTTTTTGGTTGTATGTATGGTAAATTGCCTAGATAGCCTTACTAAGGCGTAGATGGCGACCAAAAATTGCTTTATAAGGCAAACGAGTCAACCTTTGGCAGCCATTAGTGCATAAATAGGTGACTGGGTGGTGAAGCCTATCCAATTCAAGTTGCCGCAGAGATGCACGTCACTTAGATTCATAAATAGCCTAGATTGTTCCCAATACGGGCAGGGCAATTTTGTAGAAATATGGACCAATGACTCCCTCTGCCAATAATGAATACCAGATAAAGACTTCATTACTAGACAAAATTTTCTTGTGAAAATCGGAATCCGTGGCTAACTTATTTTAGATCATTGGCAAACCCATCTAAGTACAAATCAAAGTAACAGCTGTCAAAACAACCAACTCAAAAAAAAAAAAAGTGTCATAGAAGCAAGCACGCCTAAGAAGAGACCTTTTGCTTGAGGAAGGGAGGAGTACTCAGTGATATCCCAGCAGTGAATCGAACGAAATTTCATTTTACCTTACTAAAATCACGTTCACAGGGTCATCACAACAAACCCCTATATATTGCGCTTGACATGATTATAACAGAGAGATAAATATTTCATGGTAGGGTGTTAAGCAAAGGCACAAACCGATTGTGGTTTCAAACTTCGCTTATATATTTTTTGCAATCCCAAGCAAAATTAACAAACATTCCTTCGATGCGACGCATTTAGCTTTCCTGGTATTTTGAGTATAAAGTGACGAAACGTTTTTAAAAAATATGATGAAGAAACTGCTCACCAAACTCTTCGATAAAGAGGTGTATTTACCTTGATTTCTCTACAGAGGCTCAGAAATGCAATACATAGTTAACTTGGCAGTTTGAGGTCACAGGAGAGTAAAAATATCATAAGTGGCTATAATTGATAGATCTGACGTGTTTTCGTGGTTTGCTCAACAAAGTAAAGATAGCTCCAATACTAATCTCTGTCATCAACTATCTGTAAGTGATTCACCGTTAAATAAATAAATATATATATATATATTCAATGAATATATTTCGAATTATTCATTTTTTCATCCAAGAAATTTTAAATATTATTAAGGCAAATATAAGCTGAGAATACTTTACTTCAATACAGTTGTAACAAAACGGGTAGTCACTACATATTTATGTTCGACAAGCCACCACCAGCTTCTGGCAGGGAGAAGCAAAATACCCGTCCTTCACAAGCATTACAATTCTCACTTCAAGATTATGTACACAGTTTTTTGTATATTTAAGTGCTTTTGTATTATTGCCGCAATTGTGTCTCCCATTCGCTGTCGATTGGCTTTGAGGAGGAACTTAAAAACTTCGCTGGCGCCAGACTTTCTGACGCGTCAGCTCGCTGAGCTGCCATGCTGCCGGGCTGTCTTCGGAAACTTCTTCGTGAAATTGATTGTTTTCCTATTTATTATGTTTTTTTTTTTTTTGTTATTTGCGAAGTTAAGTTCTCGTTATATTTTCAGACCACTTCGTTTGTTGCTGCCAAGTTCGCATTGAATGGATGTGCAATTCTGACTTTTTTTGGCTGGCTGGATGGCTGGTTGCCTAACGGTTTTTTGACGATTGTTGCCATCAGCGTAAATAATACAGTGCTTACTTTTAGTGCAGTTAGTTCATATTTTGTTTTTGTTTTTACTTCTGAGAACTAATAATTCATGCATTACTGTTGCCCTGACGCAGAGCTGATGGAAAGAACTGAAGAAACATTTAGTGTTGATCAACTGATGAGTAGACAAGAATAAGTGAAAACAAAGCACATGGTTTGCAAAAAATACACACATATTTACAAAAATGTGGGATTAGTGGCGTAAAAACCATATAATCACCTTTACATATATTTAAAAGAAAGGATGTTCAAAAACTAAAACAATATTTAAATTTGCCGCCATTCTAAAATCTCTTCACACACTTATAAGATCCAATCAGTTTTTGATATTGGGGAGGCCCACGGAAGTTGGCGCAGATTTTGGGGTTTTCCTTTTTACGGATTGGACTGAGCACTCTTAAATTCCAATAGTTGGGCCTGCTTTCGTAAGACCATATTTTACACAGAAGCTGATGCCTGCTCCTTATCAGTTCTTTGATGCCGTGTTTGAATAGCTTGGCCGGCAATCCATAGGCCCACGCCGCTTTGTTGTTATCCAAACGGTTAATTACTATTCGAACTTCTTCTTAGTCGGGCTTGTCAATCTCTTCATACTCATTCATTTCGGTCTCGGCATCTATCCCATCCCGCACGTGTTGTGCCTACAAAGTAGGCGGTTCTTTTGGCTTTTCCGAATAGTTTGCTGATGAGTGCTCTCAGAGAGCAGGAGTGGAAGTCGAGTAGAAACTGGTTAGACTGTCTCCTATTGTTGCAGCTTCTCGACGTCGAACTTTCCTTGTGTTTGTTGAGGTTTTTCCACAGAGCCGGGTGCGTATACTGGTTTCAGCAAGATAATGATCCGAGTCAAAGTTCTACAGATAACCATATTTCGGGCCCCGATGAAGTCGATCAGCCTTAACATATTTGCGGACGTTTCATAATGGAGCCTGTATTTACCGACTGTCGCACCAAAAATACCTTCTTTGTCTACTTTGGCGTTAAAGTCGCCAAGCACGATCTCGATATCGTGGAGGGGGCAACTCTCACTACTGCTCTTCAAGCGCTTGTAGAAGATATCTTTGATCAAATCGTCATTCTCTTTCGTCGGGGCGTGGGCGCAAATGAGCGATATGTTGAAGAACTGCGCTTTAATGAGGATTGCGGCTAGACGTTCATCCACCTAGTTGAATACCAGGACTGGACGTGGAGAAACCATCACGAATCCTACGCCGAATTTTCACTCCTTTATATAACCACTGTAGTAAATGCCACAAGAACCTACTCTCCCCAGTAATTGTACCGTCCACCGCTTTTCTTGGACGGCGGTGATGCCACCATTTAATCCCAGAGGATACTAGATCTAAGATCGGAAGTCGTGAGCTGCTTGAGCCWTATGTAAAAGAATCATTTCTGGCCACTCCCAAGTGTATGGCGGTCAGAGAACTAGCCTCAGAGGCATGAACTTTTAAACATGATTTCATGCGCCTACCTGGCATAGATGCAGATTTACGAATTTCAAATGAAAAATTTGCAAAATGTAAGTTATGAACGTTCCCAAATATAGTAGAATGGAACTTGTAACATAAAATTGTCCTATTTTTGTCTGAAAATTGCTTGTTTCAACGACTGTTTTCCATCTAAAAGGAGACTATTTTGGCGCGCTACTTCCATCTGTAACGGTTTATGTCCATAATTGCACTGAGTTGAGGTTCCAGAAATATCTTCAAATAACTCCAAAGGCTAGAAAATGTAAAAAGTGTTAAGGTTCAATAGTTGACGCACCCTGTAGAGGTGCTCAAATTATATTTTCCACACAGCTCTTTAATGCAACACAAAGACTTTAAAATATTTATGTAAATCTTTAATGCAAGAAATATGGAGAGCTTCAATTTAGCAATATTTGAAAATTATTTTAAATTATTTTCATTTCAAGCTTTGTGAACTCTTGTCAACCTTTGTGTGAGAGAGCTTTTCAAAGTAACAAGTTGTCATTGAAAATTGAGCTTTATTGTGCACTGGACTCTGAAGCGCCATTAGCTTTAATTGAAATGCTGCTGCTGATGATGATGCTATCATAACATCGGCAACATTTTTTTCTAACACACGACTCAAATAGAACTCTTTAATCCACAATGGCGACTTTGTCGTTGTTAGTGTCGTTTATGAGTGTGTAAACACTTTCATTGCCGCATTCAATGTCAGTTCACAGAAATTATAAAATATTAATTTCGCTTTGATTTTGGAACGACAGCACAACAAAAACAATTTGCAGCACAAAAGCGAAAAAATTCACAAAACTGGATTATTTAAATTGCAAACTCATGTGCAAAACTCACAAGCACACACACGCACACATGCACACACGAACGCGCACGGGCACGACAGACAATGAAATGAAGCGGATTTTTTATTGGCTTTGCACTATGAATTACATGCAGTTGAATTTTCACAAAATCTGTGCAAATATTTGGTTTCACAATCGACTCCATTTGCATCAACAAAGCAGAATTGCACAAACAAAGAATGCAAATTTCGCTGCAAAATACGCCATGCATGCGCCCGTGTGTGTGTTTGGCCAGTGTTGGCGCGGCGCGCGTCACTCGTATACCACGGTGTCACTCAGCGCGCGTCTGCATGGCATTAAAGCGCTAACGCCGGTGGCACGAGCCACCATAGCAAATCGAGTTTAAAGTTTCACATCACTTATTTACATGCAAATATTTAATAATTAATGAAATAATAAATGATTTCCGAAAAAACACGAACACACTTTTTTGGCGCGCTGCTTGTCAACAAATTTTTTACGAAAATTGTTTTTAATCAATTCGAAAAAATTCTTAGTTTTTATGCGCGTTTTTTATCGGCGAGGTCAACTGGCACTCACGGTGACACTTCGAAGCTTTTTATTGCGTAAGCTTTAAGCTATTACATTACGAGCGCCCTGTTAAAAACTGCCATAAATTATATTTAACGCGGTAAACATGACAAATTACACACACAGACTTGTTAACACCAAAAAAAAAAAAAAAAAAAAACAACAAATACTTGTAAAAATAATTTCGGCATTAAAGTTAAGCTGCACTGCAGCGCTGCCAACGCCAGGTACCTTCTGTTCGCCTTCACAAGTGGGACACCAACACATACACAGATGTACTTGTGACTACTTTCGCTTTTCGCCAACCGCCGGCAATATCGCTAGCAATCACAGCCGGCAAAATTGCACAAATAAATAATGCTCACACACACACACGCGCACACATGCAAATTTTGTCATTAAAAGCGTTGAAAGGCACGAGTGCTGAAATGAGTTTTGTAAATTAATAAAAAATAAAATAAAAAAATAGCGCAATATTTATTTCTTACTTTATCGCCATGTGACAGAAATGCTCGTCGGTTATTGTAATTGGCTTTTGCCGAAGTCGCTTTCGCGTTCGGATTTATTATTAACATTTTTTCCTCATTTCATTTAAATTTTTATGAAGTGCATTCATGAACTCTGCGCACAACACTGTACTTCATTAATGATCATGTTGACATTCTTGTGTGTGAATGAAGTGCAGCAGGGAAAGCGCGGCGTTCATTTTAAATGGATTTCTTTACTGTGACTGTGTGCAGCAAGTCATGGCTTTATTATTCCTTGTGCCTTGTGGGAAGTCCGCTTTTTTGTAATAAGTTTGTAATAAGAGAAGAAGATGAAGGAAATTGCGGATACAAATATCTCAATGTTTTCCAGTTGAAGTTTATTAATTCGACCTATTAGGGTGATCCAAAAGTTAACATAACGAGTATATGGGTTAAAATAATCAATATAGAGAGAAAACCAGGAAAATTGTTAACTTCAGTTGCTATTATACCCTTCACAAATAAACAAATTTTGACGGTATGTAGTTTTTATGGCTGCTATGTATTGGCTATAATGGTGTGGTCTGAAGAATTTCTCCGGCCGTTATGGTGATGGCTTTGAAAGTATATAGTGTCAAATTGTAGTTATTTTCTCAAACAAAAATATTCTTACAAAAAGTGTTCAGTTTGTAAGACAGTTATGCTAACATACTTTTTACTGGTTCATCTAATCAGCTCAACATTTATATATTGGGTAGTCGAAAAAGTCTTTTGGTATTTCTAATAAAAATTCAAATTCTGGCCGTTTTTTTTATTGTTTGCTTCAATCTCATCAGATCAGAATCGCAGATGTTAATTCGGTTCATTAAATTTTTCACGGACAATTCAAGGGGTACCCAAAAATCGAGCTTCTTTTTGTAGCCAGCCTTTTTTAAATGGATCAAAATTGTTTGATGACGAATGCTAAGTACCTTAGCGATTATGTAAGCTGTACCTTTCTTTCTCACCTTTCCAACTGTATATGACACAATGTGATAGGTACCACTTGAGATATTATATAAGACTGCAACGACGTATATTGACAAAAAATTTACAAAATACGAAAAGACTTCCTCGACTAACAAAATGTATTTTATAGCGTAATACAAATGAGGAAAACTCATGAAACCCTGATCAGAGTATAAAAAAAAGTTCCTAAAAAACTACTAAGCTCGGGTTAAAAGTCAAGCTGTTTTCGGATATTTGTGCTTTACAAGAGCCCTCGATGTAAAATATGTTATGATAAACGGCTCGAAAATTGCGACAGTTTTAAGGAAAAGGATTTTTTAGATGCTATTTGTATGAAAACATTTTACTGGTGACCAAAAACTTTTATTACTAAGCCATGAAAAATAGGTTCTTCCAAAGCTCTACGAAAATGTCTCTATTATCAGCTCTTAATTTGGAAAAGTCATTCAAGCATTCAATTTCTTACAAAGGCTATGAAGCGATATATGTATGTACATATTTTTTGAGGTATATGAGGTTTGAGGCGAAATATTATGCGATAATAAGAAACAAATCGAACACTGTAAGCCAGAGCACCTTTCCGTTATAATTAAGAGCTTGGAGATATTTTTGTAATGGTGTTAAAGAACCTATTTCTCAGAGCAGCAAGCGAAAAATAAATATTTAGTTTTCTTACCCACCCTAATATACACATACATGTACTTTTAACCGTGTAAGCGGTGTCTACGCCAACGAAGAAGAAGAGTTACATATGTATACATATATGCTTTATTTTATTTTTAATACTGATACTCAAATACTTTCAAAACAAGTTGACCACTTCAGGATATTGGTTATCGCTCTTTTTGATATTAATTCATATATGAAAAGCAATCATATTATATCCTCTTCTGCTTTAAATGCAAAGGCTTTCAGTGCCTTTAAAGTTTTTAATTCAAAAACGAAAAAATATTTTGTAACATTTAAGTTGTAATTCCTATCCTTTTCTTTGCAGGAATCAAAGCCAGCTGGGAAGAATGGTGGACATATGATGGCATATCCGGTAAGTAAGGCTAAAACTAATTCCAGTAAGTATAGTTTTCAAAAGCATTTCTGAGCTGAAAATTAGAGCTTTATTAAGCCAACTTTTGAAAAATTATAAAACTTTTGCTGTAGATATGAAATTAACAAAAAAAAAAAAAAACAAGTAAGGAAGCGCTAAGTTCGGGTGTCACCGAAAATTTTATACTCTCGCATGATAAAGTGATAATCGAGATTTCATTGACCGCCATTTACATATTTTTTTTATTTTGCTGTAAAATTAATTAAATTAGATCAATTTGTATTGTACTTTGAGTACTGAATTGTATTTTCATTTATTTTAACTGTATTGATTTACCGATATTTTCGGTGAAAAATTATTTTAGGTTAGGTTAGGCACTGAGTTCTTCGTGTTCGATATCAGGGACCTTGAAAAGTTATAGTCCGATCACGACAATTTTTCCACAAGGCATACCTCGGCTCGAGTACCGTATTTGTGTAAAGTTTTATTCCTCTATCATCATTGGTTCCTAATGTATATACGAGTATTATACAGAGAAGGCATCAGATGGAATTCAAAATAGCGTTATATTGGAAGAAGGCGTGGTTGTGAACCGATTTCACCCATATTTCGTACATGTCATCAGGGTGTTAAGAAAATATTACATACCGAATTTCATTGAAATCGGTAGAGTAGTTTCTGAGATATGGTTTTTGGTCCATAAGTGGGCGACGCCACGCCCATTTAAAATTTAAAAAAAAAAAGCCTGGGTGTAGCTTCTCTCTGCCATTTCTTCCGTAAAATTTAGTGTTTCTGTCTTTCTTTGTTAGTCGGCTCACGCACTTTTAGTGATTTTCAACATAACCTTTGTATGGAAGGTGGGCGTGGTTATTGTCCGATTTCTTCCATTTTTGAACTGTATATGGAAATGGCTGAAGAAAACGACTCTGTAGAGTTTGGTGGACATAGCTATGTGATATGTACAAAAAACTTAGTAGGGGGCGGGGCCACGCCCACTTTTCCAAACAAATTACGTCCCAATATGCCCCTCTCTAATGCGATCCTTTGTGCCAAATTTCACTTTAATATCTTTATTTATGGCTTAGTTATGACACTTTATAAGTTTTCGGTTTTCGCCATTTTGTGGGCGTGGCTGGGGGCGAATTTGACCCACCTTCGAATTCAACCTTCCTATGGAGTCTAGAAATACGTGTCTCAAGTTTCATCATGATATCTCAATTTTTACTCTAGTTACAGCTTGCACGGACGGACAGACATCTGGATTTCAACTCTACTCGTCACCCTGATCACTTTGGTATATATAACCCTATATCTGACTCTTTTAGTTTTAGGACTTACACACAACCGTTTGTGAACAAAACTATAATACTCTCCTTAGCAACTTTGTTGCGAGAGTATAATAAGCTCACATTTCAATTCATGCGATCATAACTGAAAAAATATTACTCATATAACTCGCCCGAAATTAAAGCTGTGTAAAGCAGCAACACTTTTTAATAAAGTTATGTGGAGTAATATTAGTTAACTGATCGGAAAATAAATTTATTCCAACACTTGTAAATACGAAACTATTTTTCTATCTAAACAACTCAATTCCCCACATACTATATATGCATTTATGCAAAATATACAAAGAATTATGCAATTCAATCAATTAGAAGTGTCAATATGTTCAAAGTCCATTGCACTTTGGCGCTTTCAGTATCGTGTTGTATCTACAGATTTCCACAAATATATCTATACATATACATATATGTAGTGGCTTTTTGACGAACTCGCTGTCGCCTACGTTCGCGCACATTTCATAAAATCAATTAACATCAATCCAAAGTGACAGTTATTGAGAATAATCATAACCTGCACGTGCAGCAACATAAATTACCAATCAAACGGGACAACGCGAAAACGCGCGGCGAACATTAGCTGCTCCTGTACACAACCCATTCAACGTTATGGGTATGAATGAGGTATAAGTACCCACTTATTTCAATTATTGATTAAAAAACAGGTTACTGGTTGCTAAACAAGTAATTAATGACCAAAATCATTGAATTAAAAAAAGGTACACCATGTTTAATGGTTGTGTTATATCGTTGAAAAATTTAAATAATAGTCTTTCTATATTGTTTCACAAATATTAAAAAATATTTCTCCAATAAAAATTAAAACAAGAAAAAGCGTTAACTTCAGTTGCACTGAAGTTATAATATCCTTCAGAAATACAAAATATTTTTTATTAGAACTTTAATCGGTCAGCTTGTACGGGTGATCCGAGTAGCGGTACTTTTTCCAATAGCCTCTTTTTTAACATATCAGTATTGTTTGGCATTTTATTATGCTTGAAAAACGTTTACAAATCGTTGAAATTTATTATGCAAATTCACCCATCTTGAGACCCAGCATACATTATTGGATAATATTCTACCGAATAGACCGCGTCTACCACGCACTGAAGAAAATACAGCAGTCGTAGATGAAGGTTGGTATCCAGCTTTCAAGTAATTGCTCAAGAAAAAAAATACATTATTTCTTCAAGTAATTTTGACGGCTGGTTGCGCATTGTGAATGATCCACAATAGAAGAGCAAGAGAGAATGAACGAAAGAAAATAAACTTTTTGCGTAATATCTATGCATGTATATGTGTTGTAACATAAATTTTTTCATTGCGATTTAAGGAATGTCATTGATGATTGGTAAGTTTTATACAACATTTCGAAAAGAAATATACTTCATAATAATGAATTTAACTAGTTTAGGATGAATTTAACGATTGAACGAACTTTGAATTTCCTTCAAGAAACAATTGTTGATTTGATGTTTCTTCGCAAAACCAAGTTTGCCATATTCGCATTTTATTGATAAAATGTATTAAACATTAGTACTAGATTACTTTAGAGCTGCATACTAGCACAAGTAAATTTATCGCTGGAAAGTTACTTGACCGTTTCTTGAGCGTTTTTTTATATGAAGTTTTTACATTTCTTGAGAGCTGGATACTAAGCTTGAGAGTGTACACGAAGACCGTGGTGAGTTGAGTCACAACAACTCGGACTGATGCATGGACTTGGACTTGGCGTATTTTACGTCGAGATCTTAAATTGAAAGCGTAAAAAATATAGCTCGTGCAAGAACTGTGTTCTTAAAAAGCAGGGTTCCTCAAAATGTATCACCCTTTATATTAGACAAATGCGACCAACTATACAGTGCTACTAAGAAACCCCTCTGAAGATATGGTTAACAAGTGATCTAAGTTCGATATCCGTTCTAAAACACATCTCGCCTGATGGCGACAAAACTCCGATAGCCATAGGTTTTTCTTGTACTTAGACGTTCGAAGCTTGAAACTCGTAGATAATCTCTATTGTTGTATAAGCCGATAAAGTTTCCAAAGCTCTGGAACAGTTGAACGTTCTCTGTAGCATAGCTGATTTGGATACAACATTTCTTACGTGTATTTAGATTGCAACTAAGTGAAAAAGATAAATTCAGAAATAATATAAACTTTAAGAAAGCCGACACTATTGCCATAAAAAGTAGAATTTATTGTAGGCCACAGGGTGACTGCTTGTAAATTTAAAGCCCGCGACAGAAATCAAAGTGCAATAATAAGCGCGGAAACTTTGAAATTGTTGCATACAAGATTGTTGTATGCACCACAAACGCCACCCACTGCGACATTCCGCCCGCGCTATGTGCAGCATAACGGTATTCTAAGCGACTGACTTAACCGCATTTTGACAAGTCACTCCAACTGCCTACACCCCCCTTTGGTTGCAAATACAAGTGACTATTTGTGATACTTGCCCATCTATAAGCTTGTGTATATGTGTGTAAATTTGTCTGTATGTATGAAGGTATACTCGTATAGGTATTGAGTTTGTTAGTGCACTTGTAGTTGCATTTGCCACAATTGAGCTAAGCCGCAACTGAATTGACTGAGTGACATGTGACCTGTCGGGAAGTTTGCGTGCAGACAAAAATTATTTGTTTACCTATTTGTGTGTGTGTGAGGTGTACAGGTGAAACAACCAACACAGCACGACAGGTGGGCCATGTGGGAGGAGAATGCAGCGACTGACGAAAATATGAGCGACAAACGTCGACTGAATCGTATAGAAATGACAGCTGGATATGCGTGCAATGAATAAAAAAATTTATATTTCCGCTATAAAAGTACAAAAATGCATTTGTGAAAATTCAGTGAAAGGCCGGTTAATGTTTCGTATATATAAAGGGTTCTCGAAAAGGGATGTGTCGATAGCTTGAGAGAACACTTTCGAGCTCGTGAGTTAAATATTTGAAATCAGCAAATTTTAAAATTATTTACCACACCACAAGCTTTGACCAAAGTCGTCACGAAGAACACCTAACAAGAGAAACCACTGAGGGGAAGACACTTATAATGTGTTTGGTCTACTGTTTATCTTAGGAACTAAAACCACTTTCTCCTCCAGATAGCTGAAAGTTGACCAACAAATATTGGTAACAATAGAAAGAGGACATATGTAGAAGACCAACTCAGCCCAACTGCAGAGCCCTATTTGGCCGAGTTGCACTCAACTATAAGCATTATAGCGCCAAGCGTTCGCAATGCTTCACTCGTTGCTTTCCATTTACGCGCGCGTTCACTTTGATGGCATCGGATAGAATAGAGCAGAGCTTTTCATTCACCTAACTTTTGTCAACGAAGTTGGGAGTTAGCGGTGTTGCTAGCAAATTGCGGTTCGTGGCCTGCAAATCCGGCAACTGACATTGGATAAACTTCCGCACAGTGAGTGACTGACTTTCACATTGCCGCCTTGACATGTGCGCCATTGAATTTGCCATTGACTGCATTTAAACTGGAAGTAATTAAAAGTGCTTATTTAAAGGCGCCGATTTAATTCACGCTGGTAAAATATATAAATTAGTACTCCCTTTTAGGACCATTGTACTATATATGTACATATGGGACATATATATGCAGTGATATGCAAGAATATAGCATGTAAAATGAAGCTCTTCTGAAGGATATGGGAGTTTCGATCGAAATGGCTGTTTGAATTAGCGTGCAGAAGAGAACATTTTTTTCGAAATATTTTGCGAATCTTTCTATACAATTTCAAGTTTTTAAAATATTTTTCTTTCCTAATTGACCTAAAAAATTTGTGTGAGTCCACAGCCGGCATTTCATCTTTGTCTGTAACAGTGGAAGCTTTGTAGTCATATGATCCAAATCGTATCTAAGCCCTCCGATAGTAGGCACGTCTAAGACATAAGTTGGTTGTATTTTTTCTATCGAGATTCATTTTAACGAGTATAGTTATGTAGGTAGGTAGGTAGGAGTGCAGTCCTGTTATATTTCGGGTTTAATTAGCACCAGCTGCGTCAATTTGACGCGCTAGTCGTAGATCTTCTGCTTTCGATGAAGCTACTAATATGCTTTTTGTCCATTCATTCCATCCATTCAAGGTCTGGTGCTTGATGGATTCCAAGTGTCGGATCTGCGATAGGGCTGAGCATTCACAGAGGAAGTGGAAAATTGTTTCCTTGTTGTAGGGTATACCCAAGTACCAACGCATGCAAATACTTTTCCTGGAACTATTTAATAAGTCGCTAGTTCTTTATCTGTCATATTTTGACAATAACGGTTTAGTTATATTGCGTTTTGTTATATTTTGCTTCTGCTGTTTGCTAATTGTTGAAATTGTGTATTGAGCTCTTTCCTGATCGATCCTAGCGGGCTGCCAGATTCTAAAAGAAAAGCTCCTGCCTTTGCCAACTAATCTGGTTTATTTGTTGCCAAAAATGTTCCCGTGGCCGGGAACTCAGATCTAGTTTAGGTAGAGCTTGTCCTCTAGTGAACTCAGTGCCTCTTGCAGTTAGGGACTACGCTAGAAAAAATCATAGACGGCGATCAGGCCTATCTTGTTCCTTTATATACTCGTATCCTCTCGTACTTATTCAATAAAGCTTCGACTTCTCTATGCCCAGTACTTACGTTTGGAAGATGTTAGGCTACCTAGTTCGGTAGACGGATGGAGAGAGAAATGTCCAGATCGAAATATTTTCCCGCGTCTACTCCGCAGTCGGCTGCTTGACCATTGATCTCTAGTCAGTTTTAATACTTAAACAGTTTATTTTACTTTTGTGTACTCGCAGTGAGACTTCAACTTGTTTAGAGGCATTTACTTTTCTAAGACCTAAAATATTTCCACTGTTGTCTTCTTTTTTGCTTCAAGTGAGTTATGGAACTAGCTTATTGATTAGATGCGGTTCGACAAACCAAGAATATAACAGCTCTTTCAATTTAATTATTTGTAATGCTATAAATCAATAACTAAATTATTTTTATTATTATTTCAATTGTATAGGACCAAGTTTTTGGGGCCTTATCAATCCACAATGGAATATGTGCAACAAAGGGCGGCGCCAGTCACCAATAGACATAGTGCCCGACAAATTACTCTTCGATCCATATTTGCGGCCATTGCACATCGATAAGCACAAGGTAAGATTAATTTTAAAGTTATGGAAAATCGTAAATATATTCAGGCACATATTTAGAATTAGTTGAAGTTCCACATTTCAACCTGGTTGGGTTACCACAATTCACAATTCACGTTATGTCATAAACTCGAGACTAAGCGTCTCACTTTATTGTACAACAAGGTGGCATTTCCAGCAATATCAAAAACCGAATTGTGCTCGTACCAAAATATGCAGACTTTTATAGCTAGGTTAACTCATATAGCATTCATGCTAACTTTGAAATTTTGTTAGTAACGCTCCTTACTAATTCGTCACTAGAACACATTTGGAGTATAAACATTGTGATATCATTTCTCTTTTTGTCCTTTTCCACAAAGTGAAAGACATACTGTCTACAAACAGACACACAACCCACTAATCGTTCAAAAACCATGTGTACAATCAATATCTCAAAGTCTTCTTTTTTCTTTTTTTTCAAATTTTCGTTGCATCGCTTGCTGTCTGCCTGCTCGCTCGACTGGCTGATTGTTTGAACGCTTTACTTTTTTGACTGATTCGGTGGTTGACTCTTTGGACTGACTGTTTGTTTGTTTGGCTAACCGGCTGCTGGTGGTCTTGGCTCGTCGGTTCGTTGGCTCGTTGGTTGGCTGTTATCGCACAGGTTTCCGGTACACTACACAACACAGGTCAATCGCTCGTCTTCCGCGTCGACAAGGACACAAAGCAGCCGGTGAACATCACTGGCGGCCCACTTGCCTATCGCTATCAATTCGAGGAGATTTACATACACTACGGCACTGAGAACAGTCGGGGGTCAGAGCACTACATACAGGGCTACAGTTTCCCCGGCGAGGTAAGTACACACATATATGTAAATGAAACACCCGACAACTACTGACAGTTGACAGTTGACTAGTGACAACTTGTTGGCTAACGCAAGCATTTTTCACTTTACCGCTAATCCATGCAAACTCTCTTTCTGCTTCCACAGATACAAATCTACGGCTTCAACAAGGAACTCTATCACAATATGTCCGAGGCGCAACACAAGTCACAGGGCATTGTGGCGCTCTCGCTCATGGTGCAAATTGGGGACACGCCAAACCCCGAACTGCGAATTATTACCACCACTTTCAACAAGGTTTTGTACCGAGGTAAGTGTGTTGAATTTCTGTTTGTGTAGCAGAATCACACAGCGGGGGTGCTGGAGTGTGTGTTTGGATTTCAAATGTCAACGACATGCACTTCAAATGCGATTCCAAGCTCAGTTGTGTGTGTGTGTGTGTGTGCGTGGCGAAAAAGAAATTAACAAGACATGGAAGTTATTTCCGGTCAACAAAGTGCAAAGGCGAATCAAATACGAGTGCGAACGAGTGCAAGCATTCGCCCTGCAGGGACACCGCAAGCAAGTCCAGAGAACAGCGGAGGGCGTGGGTGCGCAGAGGTCGGCGCCAAATATAGGCCGGCCGGCAGCAGTTATTATTTCTACAAGCTGTTTTACTTTTCCATTTCTCGTCGCTTAAATCATCAATATGGCGAGCCTCTACCGTCCAGAACGACAGCCATTACGAACCGTAAAAGAGCCGCGTCTCAGTGTTGGCGACCGGCAGCGCGCAATCAAACAAGCCGGCTTTTAAAGGAAATAAAACAGTAAAAGCAAATCAAAGCCACAATTCTATGCATGTTTGCACGTTTTCATTTGCCCTTTTCGCGGTTCAAAGCACCCACAATAATAGCAACAACAAGCGTGTCGCACGCGCGCTCAAAGCTTATGTCTCGTCGACGACCGTCTTAATACTCGCTTACCACCTTCGAGTCGGCGCAAAATTATGCGCTGCCAAATGCAATAAAAACGCCCGCTCATAATATAATAACAGGGCAGCAACAATTGCAATTGCCACTCGGCCTTCCGCTGTGCATTTCGCCACTAAAATGGCCAGCAAGGCCACAAGTCCAGCTGGTTGCCCGGCGCCTCGCGTCATTTGAAGGTGCCAGCGTTGCCTCGGCACAATAAAGTGAAAAGTAAAAAGGAACAAGTGAGAAAAGCCAATCAGTGGTAATAGTCGGCCTGCTGCTGTTGGACTTGCAATAAATTCAAAAGGTAAGGTGGCAGTTAAATTTTTCCCTAKCAGCAATCGCGCAATACGGAACCGTCACGCCAGGCACCTTCGAGGTGCGATCGCGTGGCGGGAAAATGGTGCTGCGAAGAAATCGCCGCTCGAAATGGACAAGGGTTACAAGTGTAAAAGCGCGCAAATAAATAAAAATAGAAACCGAAACTAAAAATAGGATTATGAGTAGAAAAATTAAAGCCAAAAAGCGATAGTACTATGTGTGGACGAAAATTTACCGCTACCATTTAAAAAATTGTGTATGGCAATAACTTGAAGTGACTTACGTAGTCGCAAGATCTAGTTTCAGATCTCCAGACGACTGCTCTGACATTGAAGTGGAGTTCACTCGCCGGCAGAAATGTGGATATTCACTGTGATACCAGAACGGTAATAACGGTCTTAAGCTCGCTTACGCTCTGTTTGTCTGTTTGAAACTACTTCGCAAAAGGTTATTCTAATAGGTCAATGAGCCATGCACAAACCAGTTTTGGTCCTAGTAATACCAGATGGAGTTCAGATACTAGGTGCATGAGGAGTAGTCATCCTTTAGGATGCCTGCGATTGCCGCAAGATTATGTGGCCTCACTATCGATACATCCTCTAATGAATCATACTGTCGGGACTCCAGATGCTTACAGCGTAGTCTTGTCGAAGCGGGGCAAGTGGACAAGACTCCATTGTTTCATTGGTGCCCCGTTCTAGGCGTTTCCTGCAGTTTTCTCGATCTATCAACCCCATTCTGCAAGCGTATGTTGCCACCAGACAGTAACCAGTTTGAATTCCGATCATGTTCCTATAGTCTTTTCAATCGAATGCCAATAGGAACTTTGAGTACTTCCGATCTACCGTTTTCAAATGTCAATCGCGGCTACATCTCAGAGGAGTCCAATTTTCGATGACTCGTACGAACAATTCGACTGGTTAGTGGCGAATGACACGCGTAATGTTTTATTTCAAGCATAGACTTAAGACTTTACATATCTCCACAGGAAAAATTCTAACTCAACAAAAAGTGAACCAAAATAATATTAAAGCTTGATACGACTCACGCGTGATCTGTCAAGGAATGGCTATTGAATAAAGTACTTGGGTCGCCTGTTATAACTAAACTGGGAATGCTTTGGAACGTCCTCTTGAGAGCGCTGGCGAATCTTAGGATAGGACGCTAGAGGTGCACCGGACTCTTTACCGTTATCTAAGCTAATTTAACTTTCTAGTATTGGTTTTAAGCGGACAATGCCCAAGAATCATATATGAAATGAGGATAAAAATTTGACAGACGCCAATTTTCTGTGGAGATAGAAATATTTCAAGACTATTTCTGCTAGACTGTCCAGCTTGCCTTAGACTAAGGTTGAAACAACTTTGATATCAAATCATAAATCAGTATAAATCAGCAAATTTTGAAATTAAGCGAGCAATAGTTTTCTAAAAGGCTCAAATCGCTTCTTAAACATATGGGGATTTCTAGGTTTTGAGCTTAAGAGGGTTTGTAAAAGATCTGTGATTCATTACCTATTAAATTTTTGGTAGATAATTGCTTCATATATGTATATAGTGGTATATTATTTTCCAATTAAATTGTCATGGAATCACAAACCTGATATCAATTGACCTCGTCATCGTGATTTCTAATTCGGTCATAATGTATATCGTCACTTAAAATGCAAAACAGCGTATCATCAAACGAAGGCGTATCAAAATCGCTGGCAGATATAATAACCAATATATAACCATTTTATAACCGTTTTATAACCAAAACTCAAATTGTTTTTAAATTTTTGTAGTTTGTATGTTATGTGTGTATGAAAGCAACAGTCAGAATAAAAAAAAAAATCTTAAATAAAACTATCTTCCTTTTCAATAACCAAAAATTGTGTTCCTTTTTAGGGTTTTCCACACCCATCAGGCACATATCAGTGCGATCACTGTTGCCAAATACGGATCACTACATCACGTACGAAGGATCCACAACGCATCCTGGTTGCTGGGAGAGCACCGTTTGGATAATTGTAAACAAACCCATTTATATCACAAAGCAAGAGGTGAGCACATTACCTTTGACCACACTAAAACTACACTAGTGCGATAATTAACTAAATATGTATCAAATTTACGCTAAATTTAATCATTTTGACGTAAGCTTCGGCAAAACCAAGCGGCCAATAAAAATATTCGCATGTGTGTGTGTGTGAATGCGTCAATACGTTATGAAGGCATAATTACAACCTAATTGAACTTAATTAACCGCATCAGCGAATTTGTTTATTTCGGTGGTTAAATTACAAATTGAATTCTGCGTATAATTTTAATTGCAGAAATAAATGCGAACTTACAACTTGGTGTGTGTGTACATAAGTACGGTTAGTGGCGACATTAATCGAACAAATGCAGTTATTTGGTATCATACTTAATACTATATTATTTACTTTATTCAAATTTCAGCTCTGGTTCAATAATTTAACTGTTTTTTAAGCTTGCTGGAGGTAGCCAAGCTTACTAATGGATTGCTTTGCCTACTGTCACTCTGCTCAGCCATGAGGGTCAGCCTATTATCCAATGAAAAAATTTTATCCCTTTGATCTCTTGGCCGATCTCCTGGAATATCTCCGAAAAACGGTGTCAGGCGATGATAATGATTTCTCTGCTCAAAGTATTTTACATCCAAACCGAAAAAGTGACTATTCCAAAAGAATAGATGTTATGATCAAATAGTTCTTCTTCTTCTTCTATACTGGCGTAAATAACGCTTACGTGGTTGCAGCCAAATTAACAGCAGCGCACCAGGCGTTTCTTCTTTTCGCAAGGTGGCGCCAATTGGCGATTCCAAGCGAAGCCAGGTCCTTCTCTACCTGGTCCTTTCTACGGAGTGGAGGTCTTCCTCTGCTTCCCCCGGCGGGTACTGCGTCGAGTACTTTCAGAGCTGGAATATTTTCGTCCATTCAGACAACATGACCTAGCCAACGCAGCCTTATCTTTTACTTCGCTGAAATATGTCAATGTCGTCGTATATCTCATACAGTTCAACGTTCCCTCGAATGCGATATTCGCTATGGCCAACGCGTAAAGGTCCATAAATCTTTCGCAGAACCTTTCTCTCGAAAACTCGTAATGTCGACTCATCAAATAACGTATCGTCCATGCCTCTGCACCATATAGCAGGACAGGAATAATGAGTGACTTTACTTCTCAATTGCCTACTCATCCCATTGGCAAGAGATATTCAGCGTTGAATTACGAACCGGTAATTTTTGATGCTGTTAATACTGGTTCCAAGTTGGACGAAAAAGCTCAAAGTTATGACTATCAACAGTGAATTGGGAGCGAAGTCGGTAGTTAGAAAACTGTTTGCTTGATGACGGAATATATTTCGTCTTGCTCTCTTTCACTACCAGATCCATTTGCTTGGCTTCTTTATCCATGAGACCAATGATATCAATATCATCGGCACACGCCAGCAGTTGTACACTCTTGTAGAAGATAGTACCTTCCCTATTTAGTTCTGCAGCTCGAATTATTCTCTCCAACAGCAGATTAAAGAAGTCGCACGAAAGGAAGTTGTCCTGTCTGAAATCTCGTTTGGTATCGAACGGCTCGGAGAGGTCCTTCCCGATCCTGACGAAGGTTTTGCTATTAGTTTTGTGAGATATCAAATCCATACATCGCGGCATAAATACAGTGCATCTTTAAAATCGACGACGAGGTAGTGTGTGAAGATGTTATTTTCAGGGTTCTTGTTGAAGATTTGGTTGCTGATGAATATCTGGTTAGTTGTAGATTTTCCAGGTCTAAAGCCACACTGATGAGGTCCAATCAATTTGTTGCCACAATGCGCTCGATAGAACCTTATTTGCGATGTTTAGAAGACATATCCCACGATAGTTGGGGTAGATCGTGACGTCTCCCTTGTCTTTGTGGATTGTGCAGAGCACACTTAATTCCCAATCATCGGGCATGCTTTCGTCCGACCATATTCTACAAAGAAACTGATGTATGCTCCTCATTAGTTTTTCGCCACCGTGTTTGAATTCAAGCACGATACTTTATATCACCAAATCGCAAAATATCATCGAAGTACTTTCCCTTTCAGCCGAAAATTTCTTGATCCAATAAATGCGTAACTGGCGTAATTATGTATGTTTATATGTATTTTTAATGTACATAACTGTAAAGTGGTATTTAATTGAAACGTTCTGGTCATCTGCCTTTTTCGACAATATGCAAGCAAACCTTTTTGCAATGAATAAGAGATGTGAATGCAGGCGGTGAATCGAACAGTTGCGTCCATTTTCGTTCGCGGCCAACCCAAGTGGTAGCCTGTAGTGTATATGCGGTGGTATGTAGAGCAGTGTGTTCACTTTCACCACATCGCTGGCGCTTAATATAAACGTAATTACGTGTTAAGTGCTTGTAATTTGTTTAAAGCATTTTATTGCAGATTTTTTCATACTTTCACACAACAATTACAATTTCAATAATGTTTACAATCAACAAAACACACACATATACACATGCTTATTCAAAAATACTGCCCAATCCACACACACAGACGTGTTTAAATCCAAATTAAGTTATTGGCAAAAAGTCGCTGTTGAGTGTAGGCCGATAAAAGCTCAAAATTAAATATTTACACTCTCGGAAGTGATTCGGGAGGCTCGAAAAAAACCATCGTAATGAATAAATTATGCGCCTAACGAAGCAATAAAAAATTTAAATAATTGTGTGTGAGTATTATTTGCTTTAAAAATCCATATGTGTGCCACATAATTTACTTTTAAGTTGACTTAAATGCTTGCAACTCTACTTTAAACCTTAATTTATTTAAACGTGCTGTTTAAACAAATTACTAGTTGTTTGCTTTACTATACTATACAATAATTTTGTTATAAAGTTCAGTTGAGATTATAGAAAGTGTAACCTTAGATGTGAGTTCACCAACTATTAAAGGCATTGGCGTTTATTCGAGCCGTAGGTAAGAGCTGCGTATGGAACGACTTGCGGAGCTTACGGCGAGATCTTAAATTGAAAGCGTACAAAATGTAGCTTAAGCAACAGCTGAAGCCGCTCGACCATACTAAGGGGCATCGCTTCGCTCTATGGGCTCTTGAAAAGTTCCAAGAAGATCCGATGTTTTCGAGCCAAACTTTATTTAGGGGTGAGGCCATTTCTGGCTCACTGGATATGTAAACTAGCAAAAGACGAACCTGAAGAGATTCTGCCATTTCACAAAGAAAAACAACGGTTTAGTGTATTTTATTTTTATTTTTTATAATGCCTGAAATTGAAACTCATGATCTCGACGACATTTGGTTTCAACAAGACGGCCGCCACTTTCCACATATCGTATCAATCAATTGATTTATTGAGGCAGCACTTCGGTGAGAGGATAATTTAGACTTTTTCATGTGCGAATAAGTAAATTCTAAAGTCTATGTACCTCGATTCAGGCCTTGGAGTAAAGTATCATGCGTGTCATTCGCCAATTCGAACGAGTAATCGAAAATTGGAATCAACGAATGGTCCATCTGAGACGTAGCCACAGCCAACTTTTGGGAGAGATAATCTGCAAAAAGTAAATGTCAAAGAATGTTCTTTCGAATGATAACAAGCATTCCCCATTCAATTCGAATTTTCTGTGTTTTTTGTTCAAAATAGTAGAGAACTTCGAAATGCATCACCCCATAAATAAAACACTGTTAACAGAAATTACATTAAGTTTGTCACGAAGTTTGTAACATCCAGAGTAGGAGAGGCTCTAAATTGCATATATAATTGTTCAGCGTGACGCGCTGAGTTGATTTAGCAAAGTGCGTTTAACTCTCCTTTTGTCCGTCCGGGTAAAGCGTAGTATAGCTCCGATACTTTTTTTATTTTTGAGAGAGAAATTTAGGCATAAAATTGCTTCTCTTAAGAATTTAACCATGAAAATTATTTTCAAAAATAATGCTAAACTTACTTCTTCCTCTTGATTGCAGTTGTACCAACTCCGACGACTGATGCAAGGCTCCGAGAGTACACCGAAAGCGCCACTAGGCAATAATGCGCGTCCCGTGCAAGGACTACACCATAGAACCGTAAGGACAAATATAGACTTTAAGCGTAATAAGGTGAGTAAGGCAACAACTAAAAATCAACACACAAATAATGCGATAAGCAATTTTAAAGAAAAACTGCAATGAAATATTAATGCAACTGCCACGATTTACTTGCCTCTCTTTGCAGAATCAAAACTCATGTCCGACCATGTACAAGGACATGTATTACCGAGCGAATCGCTGGTCACCGGACACCGGCTTATTGATTCGTTGACCCAACACAGGGCACATGCAAATAAATTACAATAATATTAATAATAATAACAATAATGGTAATGGTAATGGTAATCATAACGTGAGTAACTGTAACAGTATTGGTGGCATCAGCAACTACATTTGCGATAAGTGTAAAGACAACGGTAATAAACACTACGCCACGCATGCGTACAACCACGGCAGTAACTGTGAATATAACAACAACAAAAACAACAACAGCGGCATCAGCATTGGGGCGCTGAGAGATTGCCGTAGTATGCCGAATAATTATGAACGCAGCATTTGCGGTCAGAATTGCAGCTGCAACAACAACAGCAACACGGCAACAAGTGACAACTTTAATTGTGGCAACAATGGCACACGCCAAACACCAGCAATATGTTCGAGCGCTGCGGCGAGTGTCGGCAATTTGCGTGCAGCAATAAATGTGCGCGATAATAATCGAATTCGTTATTACGGACACCGAGCGGTGCGCGGCAGTCGCGAAGATAGCCGCAAAGCCGCACCGAATGCGCCAATGCGGCAGCTGCAACTGTTGCTGCCACTTTCCGCGCTGCCCAGCGCGCGCTCCGACTTCGCGCTTTTCCACGCTTAATTTCGCACATTTGTCATTATTGTGCCGATACGCACACAAATGCAGTTATCCGCAGCACACACTCACATACATACATGTATTTTTGTGAGTGTGTGCGTGTATGGTGCATGCCTCGTGTGGAACATATTTAAAGTATTCGTTGCTTTTCGTTATTAAATTAAATTGTAATTCGATTCAGTTTGGCAACACTATGTAAAAAAAAACAAAAATAATTAACAAATTACATACATACATACATACGAATATGTTGTTGCATCAGTTATACTACGCGCAACTCGAAAGCTTCATACATTTAATGGGCGAAAAATATGCAAATAGATCAATACTAACGGGTTATATGCATACCAAGCAACATTTGTGCGCATGTGTGTGCGCATTTGGGTCATTGTATGGCTATGCCGTTACTCCAACACAGAAAATATACAATAATTGTAGCTAAATAGAACTCATAATAATGAATTAATATGCAAACTGTATGGGCGGACAATAACTACAAAATAACTAGCAAAAATTAATTAATGGACACCGTAAATACATATACATACACACATGCATATATAGTTACTTACGAAGAATAAGGAAAAAAAACAAACAAATAAAAACTCTCCAGCAAGCAGAACTCGACACATGCTTATATACTCAATAAATCTACTCATTAGTCAAAACTATAATTATGTATAATTAACCGCTTCTGCTTCACTCATACTCACTATCACCTATACAGCAACGGCAATAAAAGCTAATGCCTGAATTCATTAAGTCATGTATTCATTTTATAGCCCTAATCTAACTAGGTTATGAGTAGTGTTACCGTTACTTCAAAATCTGTTTTATTTCTCGTTTAGACCAACATAAAACCGCTGGTAAAAAAATATACGAAAAAATCCGACCAAGTTTTTAAGTGTGGTGGAATTCAGATAGTTAGACAGTGACAGCTTGATAATTCAGTGATTAAATAAACAAATAAGAAATGTTTTATGTCACAGCACTATCGATAACTGCAGGCTAAATGTAAATACTTTCCAGATGATGGAACCATTCTTCACTCTCTTCGCTAACTAGTTTTCTCTATTGAAACTAGCCAAACGGAACATACAGTGACGAACAAAAGTATTGGCACAGCAAGATACCTTGATTTTAGCATTGGTTTTTACCACTTATAAGATATGTTTTGATTCCAAAAAAAAAGTCCTTAGATAGGACGAGTAATTATCAATTATATTTGTCTTAATTCATTTAATTATCTCTTATATTTATTTAATAGTAATTATAAAAGGAAAAAAAGTGTTAATTATAGCGAAACAAAAGTATTGGCACACTCCATAAAAATACAAAAAAACAATAACAAAGTAGTGAACTATATATAAAATTAATATTTTGTGGCCAAGCCCTTTTGCTTGATGACTGCTTCCAGCCGGTTTGGCATTGATGATACCAATTTTTGTGTCGTTTCTGCACCAATATTCTGCCATTCCTCCATTAGTGCCACCTTCAACTCAGCTTTTGTTGATACTGCTCTCTTCTTAACTCGCTTATCTAGTTCTTCCCACAAATGTTCTATTGGGTTAAGATCGGGAGATTGAGGGGGATGCGGTAATGTATGTTTTATGTGATGTGCCAGCCACATGCGTACATCATAAGCCGTATGCTTCGGGTCATTATCGTGTTGAAATGTGAATGATTCTGGCAATTTAAATTTTTCGCCATTTTTTTTTACATTTCTCTTCAGAATTTCCATATAATATTTTTTGTCCATAATGCCGTCTATGAATTCCAGCTCACCGACATCTGCAGCGGACATACAACCCCACACAATTACCCATCCACCGCCATGTTTTACAGTAGCAGCAAGGTTCTTTTTTTGCAGTTCGGTGTTAGGCTTTCTCCACACAGTTTGCCGACCATCAGATTGAAATATATTGAACTTACTCTCGTCTGAGAAGAGTACACTGTCCCAAAAGTCCCTAGGCTTGCTTATGTACTCCTTCGCATAAGCTAATCGCTTCGTTTGGTTCGTATTCGAAATGAGAGGTTAACGTCTAGCTACGCGAGAACTGTAATTAGCTTCATGCAGCGTCCTCCGGACCGTTATTGGATATCTTTTCCATCTCTTCTTTAACTTCCGCAGCCATTTGTGTGGATGATATTCTGGGGTTCTTTTTTACCTTCCTGACTATTTGACTACGTTCGCGATCACTTAAAGCCTTGGTCTGCCTGTTCGTTTTTCGCTTTGTAAAGATGCAGTATCTTTAAAACGTTGAATAATACTCCGTATGGTATATCGGCTTCTGTCCATCATTTCACCAATCTCGGCGTACGATTTACCCTGATTATGCAAATATAATATTATTTTCCGCTGAGATTCGTTGGTTTCACATTTTTTGCTCCCCATTTTAATAAAATGAAAGCAAATTGAATTATTAAATAAAGGCACACTGAGTTTTAAAGTTTGATTCTTTCCAAAAACCCATTTGCTTATGTATAAATAACGGCACTTTAAAAAAGAGTTGCCATAATTAATAAAAATTACCCGAAGTTGCCTTATTTTATATGCCATGTGCTCATACTTTTGTTTCGCTATTATTAGCATTTTTTTCTTTTATAATTACTATTAAATAAATATAAGAGATAATTAAATGAATTAAGACAAATATAATTGATAATTACTCGTCCTATCTAAGGACTTTTTTGGAATCAAAACATATTTTATAAGTGGTAAAAAACAATRCTAAAATCAAGGTATCTTGCTGTGCCAATACTTTTGTTCGTCACTGTATATTTCAAAGTTATTGTCATAATATGTGGACTTGCTTTAGTTTTGGTTTAGTATTTTTTGTTCTATGTAACTTTCACTTTAACAGACGTTCGATTTGTAAACTCAAATTAGAAAAGTAATCCGATTCACCTGCAGTATTTGAATCGAATAAAAAATATACTTCTGGTGTCTTTCTAATTTTCTTAGTAACACTTTTAGCGGTAACTCCTAAATCTTAGTGCTCAGTAATAGCAAAACTTTCAAAAATATTTACTTTAAAAGGAAGATGATTCCATCACTTGTTTCTATTAATTTAGGAGGTTTTTAATAATGCACCTTACATTTCGCAAGGATATCGGCGACTACTAAGATGATGGAAACAGAATTGAGGTTGACTCCAATAACATAAAGAAACTGCTGCGCAAAGGGAAGGGAGTAGACAAAGAAAGTTATTGGCAACAAGCAACAGATATGCTCCACAATCGCATTCTACACTGAGAACTGCAGGCTCAAGAAACACTTGTCCAACATAGGCATAATCTCTTGTGCAAACTGCCAGTTTTGCGCTATGAAACCACAAACTTTTGTTCAGCATTATATAGACGCAGGCTTAAAGTGCTTGAAGCCATTCATCTGAATAAGGGTTACATCAAGCTGTAACTTGAGTAAAAATTGAGATATCTTGATGAAACTTGTCATGCGAGAGTATAAAATGTTCGGTGACACCCGAACTTAGCCCTTCCTTACTTGTTTGAAGATTATTTCCTTCAAATGTTGGCCGCGGTTACGTCTCAAATGGCTTAACCGATGACTCCAATTTTCGATGACTCGTTCGAGTATTTGGGCTTTACATATCCCCTCAGGAAAAAGTCTAACGGTGTGATATCACACGATCTCGACCGGCCCAAAACGTGAAATTATCTGCTCACCGACGTGTTCTTCAATAAAACCATTGACTGATGCGATGTGTGGGAAGTGGCACCGTCTTGTTAAAACCACAGGTCGCTGAGATAAGTTGCTTCAATTTCAGGCATCAAATAGTCAGTTAACATGGCGCGATAACGGTTGCCATTGACGATTCTCACCGGCATCTGTTTTGTAGAATGAACCAATGATCCCACTGACCCACAAATCACGCCACACCATAGTTTTTGAGTGAAATTGAGGCTCTTGAAACTTTTCAAGTTGCTCTTCCTCCCAAATTCGACAATTTTGCTTATTTTCATATTCATTGAGCAAGAAATGGGTCTCATCGCTTAACAAAACATCCCATTTTCTTAGAAAATTTTCAAAAGCTCATAGAGCGAAGCGATGTCGCTGTATTTCGTACGCTTTTAATTTAAGATGTCGACGTAAAATGCGCCAAGTCGTTCGATACGTCAGTCCTTGTTGCTGCGAACGGAACCGAATCAACTCTGTGTACACTCTCAGCAATGACTGCTGTATTTTTCCACTGCTGGTCGTAGTTTTTTCGATTAAATATTATTCAGTAATAAATCCTGGGTCTCAATATAGGTGATGATATTGCGAATATTATGTTTTTGCAGCCGATTATGTTGACCATAAGTTGAGCGAAGCGCGCGAACACATTCTCTATAGAAAGTAAATTTTCTTAATAAAGTTGAACGATTTGTAAAAGTTGTTCAGACGTAAGTCTTTCTGCGATAAAGTGCCAAAAAAGATTGAACAAAAATAACATGACAGCTTGACACCACTCACGCATGGTCTGTCCACAAAAGGCTATTGAAAAAAGTACCTCCACACGGATCATCCGTTATATGGTAGAGAAGAGAACACGGTTAGATTGCGGTGCAAACTTCAATTAAGTTCTATGGTATTAATAAAAATGTCGCAACTAAGCGAAGTCCTTGTACGAATACCCATTAATTCGAGAAATTTTTAATCAATTCATTGACAATATTTTATTTATTGGTTGTATACTGTATTAAGGGCCTATCTGAAGACCATCCACAACCACAGCAATTATCATACACGCCAAACTGTTGTTTTGTCCCTGAGCATAGCATATTAAAACGATAAATATTCATGTTAACATAGAAACTGTAAATTAAATAAAAAGTAAAAAAGACAAGTATTTAAAGGAGGAGTGAACTGTGTTGCTCTCAGTAGGCGCTAATCATTAGAGATTAATCCCAGTGAGTAAAGTAGGCGACCGCAATTTGTTTTGAGTTGAAACGCCTAGTAATTATTAGCTGATAAGAACGTTAGTAACTAAAGAACATAGAGTTTAGTGCAAAGGCTGCAAAATGTTAGTAAATGTGTGCAATTCAGTTGAATATATTTAATATTGAAAAGTAGTAATCAAAAGACAAAGTAAACAAAGCGACACAAGGAAGTCATTATTTAAGTGTTTGTTGGTTAATTTCGCATACGAATAACTCATAACTGTGTAATATGTATGTATGGACTAATGTAAAAATTCATTAAATATATAATTGCGAGGCAAATATGATTAAAATGAATTGGAGGTGCGTATATTTGTAATGAATTATTAGACACTTGTAAAAATGTGCAATGCATTAATTATTTCTGTGCAAAAAGTTAAGATATTCCGTTAGTTATGGCGTATAAGTAAATTAATTAATTAATAAGTTGATAAGTTGATATTTACCGCTAACAAATGAAGCAGACAAAAACTAAAAGTTAAATATTTATGAAATAAGCAAGGAAATTGATTGTAAAGTTATATATGCAATGAGTTGATGGGTTCAAAGCCAAAGTAAAACAAAAAACTCTACTGCAAAATAGCAAAAACGATACGAGAAAAGAATAAAAACTAAAACTATATCAAACGGAAAAAGAGTAATTTTAATGTTTCAATGAGCAACTATGGAAGTACACCTCACAAGAAATTTGGATTATATTCGATTCAATTTTAATACCCTCTGTCCTCTTAAAATGCCCGCCTTCCATCGGCCTTTTCAGGCAAGGAAAAAAAAAGTCCGGGTAGGCCACATCTGGGCCGTGAGGCGGCAGAGAAATCGTTGGGATGCCCGCCACAAGAAGGGCAGTGCAAGAAAGGCAGTGCAACTTCAAATCGGCAGCGATATCTTTTCGGACCCGATTGAACCTTCGTTTGAATCTCATGGGAGGACCTCCTCGTGAAACTAGGCGTTGACGGTTTGTCCAAGAGGAACAAGTTCATGGTGGACCATGCCTTTGCTGTAAAAAAAAAAAAAAAATAATGAGCATCGTTTTCACTTTGGATTTGCTCATTTGCTCAAAGATAATAAGGAAGCAGTCCTATATGTCCACAAATCAACCATATATAACCATATGTAATTCATACATTTTTTCGGTGAAATTATCATTCAGAAGTGATTTAGATTACAAATTATTGCTTCTTCACTCATCAAGTGGTGACTGAAACCTAAGCTGATCGGACCATCAGTGATCTTTGCCAAACATGTTTTGGCTTTTTTAAAGCTGAAGTCAACTAACCTTACAACTAAATCTGTTCCTTTACGATTTTTAACCGCCTGGTTGGCTCAGTGAACTTATTGTTGTCTGAAAAAGTGTTCTCATATAATCTAGAGTTTTCAACTCTTTTGTTACTGAATCTGATGACTACCGACCAGCTACTTTATTTTCCAACCATTAAATGTACCAATGTACCTAATTTTAGTATTCACATTTATTGAAAATATTTTCATAAAACAAACAGCTCTCAGAATTTCAGCCAAAAATAAATGAAAGGGCAACATTTCAAACTGATTACATAAATAGTAAATTTTTATTTGACTTTTAGTCAATTTACCAATGAGCTTTGGAAGGTTCAAACACTTTGCGAAACATAATCATGGAATGCATTTAAAATACAAATACTATGCAATGCCATTAATTAATCAACATATCCGCCAGACACACGCCGCATCCGCTGCGCTTCCCTTGCCATTCAACATCCATGCTCCCTGCCGTTTGCACTCACCTCCCGCCATTCGCTCGCTATCATTGGAAATCATCAAACATTCGCCACACCCACCGAATATTTGGCCTAAAACCGTTAAAATATGCAATTGTAATTTCCGTTAGTAAATTGTAAGCGCCCCTCAGCCTCCGCATTGCAGCGCCATTTTCATTTCCTGCGTGCCCCCGCACACAGCACACTCACACACTCGCTCACGCATTTGAGCGGATACGCAGACACCCCACCACTGACTCCTGCAGCAGACAGCCATTGACCGTTATGTAATGTACGTTTTACCCCGTCTCTCTGTCAAACAGCTGCATAACATTTGGTAATTTCTGTTGATTTTCAATTGCACAAATTAAAATTGGCGTGAAAAATCTCTTTGCGGTTATTTGCTCAAAAACTAATTACAAATTAAAATTGCCAGAATGGTGAGAGGGCTAGAGCGCTTTCTCTTTTGAGCGACTACCAAAATATGTTTACTGTTATGGAATTTTCGAAAGTTTTAAAAATTACCGTTATCTTCGGATTTGTTTATATGCCCCACAGCGTGTTCTCTCTCTTGTAGTGGGAGAAAAATCAATTTGAACTCTTGTGAAGAATCATGAGGATATTAGAGCTGCTATGAAAGTATTTTTGTATATATTTTTATTACAATATTTTTTCATTCATTCGCTCTATATAGAATATTCTCAAATAGGCTTCGAGCACACTAACAGCGATAAGAAATATTTATTCTCTCGTCTCTCCCTGCCTGGTAAACTGCTGCTCAGGAGTTAAGGCTATCGTTGGAATTTAAAAGGCCACAACTAGGGAGAAGCTAGACTTACTGAGGGTAAAGAGTTCACTAAATCTCTTGAGATTGATCTTGGACCAGAAGAATTTTGCGACGGCGCAAGTACCGATGGTGGCCTAGCAGCTATCCAATAGTAGAATACAAGAGCACCGACCCGCTCCCATTCTACCGATAGTGATTCTAGGGTAATTACCTGCAATTCCGCTATGGCCCATCAACCACGCCAGTCTTATCGCAAAGACACTCGATGCTATTGATAGCGAGGTTAGACTCTCTGTTATCTGAGTTAAAGGTCACTTCTCCAAAGGAAGCCGCACTGCGAAGCAGCAAATCTACTGCTACCTTGATGGCTGCAACCTCATCTGGAAGACGCAGCAATAGACATAGTCTAAAACCGGAGTTTATAGAAAGCTCCCGACAGTAAACCCCTCCACCCACCTTCCCCCAAGCTTTGATCCATCCGTGAAAAAGTTCACAGCCCATCTTCTTCAACGGCGTCTTCCCAATCATAGCTGCCTCGTCGGTATATGGGCAGAGAAGGAGCCGCTAGAGTCAGGTTTGGCGACTCGTCTAGATGATCCGGTATGTAGTCAAAACAGTCAAAGTATATGAGGATATCCGAGTTACCGGGATTTTGTATCTTTTAGTGAATAAAATCATTTTGGTTTTACTTGGGTTGATGCCGAGACCCATTTACATGTACTTCAGGCGAATTTTACATTATTTGGGTAAAACCTTCAACGTACCATAGTAGTGAGCAAAAAATACCAAAAAATTGCGTGTTTATTTGTTGTTCTCATTGTTTATGGGTTCACGCCCATTGTTATTCAAAATAACTACTTATGCAAAACACAGCGTTTAATCGTCCTAAACAGTTGAACAAAAGCTAAAACGCGCTATGCCACCTCCATCATCAACGTTTGTGGCAGCTTCAGCAGCGTTCCACCTGCTGACATGGAATTTAATGCATCAAAAACATTTTAAGTTTTATACAGGGTTTGTGCGGAAAGTAATAGCAGTTAGTCGGTTTAAAAAAAATTATTGAACCAATCGTTACAATTTCTATTGGGTTGGCTGAATTTTATTATACACATTTACATATATTTCTATGAACCTATCAGGATTTCCTTGAAATGTAACTTCTCTTTAATGGCGCAGACACCGTTTATGGGGTTCTAGCTCAATTGGCATTCATCTGAGGTTGTTTTCCTATTTGAATTGGGGGGGGCTTTTTACGTGGCAGGTCCCAAACCTCACTTACAATGAGAGGTGTTCCCCTTCTCACGTTGACTACCCAGAGTAAACTATACAGACCGGAAGTCGTAAGCTGCTTGAGCTATATCTAAGAGAATCGCTTGTGGCTCTACACATGGCCTCATCCTCCGCTCTTATGTAACTTGTTACATTTACTTTTGGAGACTACTCACATTTTATGCTGTAATCTTAAAAGGTAACCCTTTTAATAAACCTCGTTTCTATTTTACGATTTTTGATATGCCTAAATAAGTTTAAATTGTTTTAAAATGGCACTGAAGCCTCTGACGTGGAGAGCATCAGTGTTAATTTTTCCAGCTGCCAGAGTTGAATGGAATAATGAGACAAAACAAAGTAAACAACAACAGTTTATGGGCTAAACGCCTAGAATTGGGCTATCGAAATTAGTTGTCTCTGTGTGAACGCACAAAAGTATGCATAAATTTTCAGCCCAACTGCAGAATGTCAAGTCAACGGATGAGCCCAAAGCTCAAAGCTCAATCAGCCGCACCTAATGAACGCGCACGCTTTTACGCCTAAATGACCGCGTGCAGCGCGGTTATAATTGGAATGTTACCTTGGCGAATAGTTTTTGGAAAACAATTGGCTGGCGTGACAGAGCGAGTGTCATGTCTATTAAATTATGTAATTGGTTTCAAATTGAGCGCATGACGCCAAGCAGCAGCAACATGTGCGCGCATGCTAATTTATGTGTGTATGTGCGTAAGCGCGTGTGTGCTTGTCATATAAGCGAAATTTCGTTTGTTTGCCGATCCGTTATTTGGTCGCAAAACCGCAACAATACATTAAAATAAACTCTTGCACAAATAAATTTGCAGAGCGCCGAAAATAAAGCAATTTTGTGTGTATGTGTGTGTGCATGCCATCGTGACGCATATGTATGAGTGTGGGCTATGAGTGTGGGCTTTCATATATATGTATATATCTCTGTGTGTCACTCAAAACAATACATTTGGCCAGCGGCGCGTGAAAATGGCGGCGGACCACGCCTGGTTCATGTTGAAAGCACGTGAAATGCGCCGCCAAAAGCGCACCGCCGCACGACTAACTCGAGCTGGAGCGGAATGCCACTGCAGGCGCTACATGTGGCTGCAACTTGATACGTCTCTTGCGCATACATGTGTTGCATGCCACATGTCATACGCTTCATGTCGCGTGCTGTAGGTTCCCAGCGCCGTCATCCGCTGTCCACTCACACACACACACACACACGCGGCACGAGCGCGCACACAGCCGCAGCGCGTTTGCGACTAATTAAAATGCACGTGAAGTGAAGGCGTTAATCCGCGATTCGCGCATAAAATAATCGGCTGCGAAATATTTATTGTATTATGCACGGAGTTATGAAGCTTTAATGAGGTGGTGCAGCGCACCTGCATACACGCACGCACACATACATATGTATAAGTGTATGTAAACGTGTTCAGCTCTCGAATTCACAAAGCGCGGCCTGCTCGGAATTCAGCCTTCATGCCGCAACGTGCAACGTGCAAAGTGTTGTTAATTAATTTCCAATATTTTTTATTAAATGCATGCGGCTTTTGCGAAATCGAGCACTCGGCATTAACACGGCTTTGTGAAGTGTTTGTAAGTGAAGAAGCCCTTTTTCGCTCATTATTTGATATTTTATCGCTCAACATTCAAACTATGGCGGAAGAGGGGAGTATAATGCTGTCATAATAAATAGGTAAGTAATTAAAATCGCAAAAAGTTTTAAATGTCTGCATTGAAAGCCATTTGAGTCGGCCGATAATTGGCATTTACTTCAAAAGAAAATTACAGCCAAAGGTCAGTCGTCCCTCGCTCCATAATGGAGTTGTTTTTTTGTTATCAAAAGCACTGGAGCCAATATTATTAACAAATGCAGTTGCCGATTAGACATGCATAAATCTCTTTAAAGCTGTTGTAAGGAACTTTGTTGCCAATCTCTATGAAATTTTTTTTTTTAAAGTATGTATATTAGTCACTGTATTTGTGCGCATATTTTGGAAAACTGGTAATTTACTTCGTAACATAGTCTGTTCTTAGTTCGATAGACTTGCAAAGCGGTGCGGCAACTGATTTCCCTAAGCTTGGAAATAAAAAACAGACTATAGTCCAATTTAACAAGTTCGACGGCACGTTTTCAAGACGGATGCCGAATGAAGCTCTTTCGTTCGCAATTTATCGCCAACAATTTTTCAACATATTAGAGCTTTTGAAGGTGTTACATGAGCAAAAAGCGGCCTATTTTTAATAACTTTTTTCACACAAAAGTTTTTGTCCAAAATACACTGTGACCAAAAAGTATCCGGAAATTGTAACTAAAACTTATGTTAATGATTTTTTCAGTCCTCGAAACACTTTTCACAAGCAGCAGGTTTTGTTTCATCTCTACGATCGAATGAAATTGGGGTCTATGGAGCAGCAATTTCAGTTTGAGGAACAAAAATAAATTACAAGTAGCACGTTGATCGATGGTATTCATTAAGTTTTTGGCTTTAAATTCGGTCACAATCGTGGTTCAATACGATGGTGTATTATCATCGTGTGAAATCCGGAGTTGTTCTTCCACAATTCCGGCCGTTTTCGACGGATGTTCTTACGCAAACGCCTCAATTCGGCCAAATAGAACTCCTTATACAGACGGTCACCCTCTGGGAGAAATTCATGATGCAACAAATCCCGAATATTGAAACGGTGACATATTGGTTTTGTCATTTTTTTTTTTTTTTTTTTTGGTTTCAGCTCGTTTTTCCCTACATTCCGATGATTGTTGACGTTTTTGGAAGTCAAACTCATAAACCGTCTCATCTGCAGTTCAAAATTCTCTCAGTTAATGTGGGTTTGCAATACGTACGATTAAGCATGTGTAAATAAACCTATTTACTATACCTTGAATAAAAATCAGCTTTGTCGGGACGAGTCGATCAAGAAGGCACACGCTCATCCAAAATATCCACCAAAATCCTTCGCACGAACCGCGAGATATGTCAAACTTCCCTGTCATCTCTATAACAATTACCTTACAATTTTCAAGCACCATATCCTTCATATTTTCATCAATTGAAGAGGTCGAAGGTCGTCTAGAACGAGGCATGTCTTCACCAATCTCTCAACCGTCTGTTAAGGCTTTTTACTACTCACAAGCTTATGTTTCTGTTAAAACTGAATCGCCGTACAATATGCATATTTTAAAAAGATCTTGTGAAATTTTGAAAGGACGTTCAAGACCTTGTAAATTATATCTCGAAGACTCGTGTATAATTTCATTAAGATCATTAAGATTTCGAAAACAACGCGTTTAAAGTTTTAAGTTACTTTCAAGGCTATACTTCCAAAGCTATTACTTATATGAACTTGAGAACTTAATATAGTATTCTTTAGATGCTTTAGAATTTAATAAGATAATAAAAAAAAAAATATTTAACCAATGGTCCAGGTAGTCGTACCTCAGAAAACAGTGGTCCTCACCTTTTCCACTGTTAGAACAGTCTTCGCATTCTTCGCGCCAGTTTCACCAGCTCAAATCCATAGTTTCGTCTTGAAATGACACAGAAACTCTTTTGGATTGCCCACAAACAGTAACAAAGACGGCTGTGAAATGCTTTTCCTTTTCACTTGGTATGCGCATTGAGCCACGCGGCACCCATAGCGTTGTCAGCTTTCTCATACCCACTATTTCATACAGAATATGACAAACATGATCTTTCAAGGCAGGCGTCCCTTTAAAAGTTGTTCTGTCAATCCTAGATCTTTAAATTTAATTACTATACTCTTCGTGGTAGTTGTTTTCGGGCCACTTTGATGTGGCTGATCAATCAAGGATAGTACTCACTTTAACTAAGTGATAAAATATAGATTAAAACAGAGTGGACATACCATGGTAGATAACAAAGACCCACAAATATTATCTATTAATGCTGAAAATTCTGGAAGGTTTTGGGATAAAAAGTTCATAATTTCTCAGAGCAAAGGTTAGAAACAGAAATATATACACACTACTTAAATTGTTCAGTTTTTTTAACTGGAAATACTAGAGATCGAAAGATTGAAAACGGAAAATAGCAAAAGCTACCAACAAGTAGTGCTGTAGACGTTAATATGAACAGCAACCATTAAAAGAAAGTACAAATTTTATGCAGATGAACTCACCGAAGTTACTTGACTACCCCCAAAGCATCGGAGGCAAAGTATCAGACATATTTTCGATTGTCAAATGTCATTACTCTAAAGTTGGAAGTAAAATTTATTTTCGAAATTATAGAATATGGAATATAGAATATAGAATAGAGTAGCTTATTAAAAATAGTTCTACACCTGATAAACTGAAACTCGTTTTTTGATTATAAAACACTTTAATACAGATTTTTAAAGTTTTCYGTCTCATATTCCTTAAAGCTGCAGTCATAACAACATAATCTAGAATGGCTGCCGAATAAACCAATATTTCCAAATGCAGCAATAAGAAGTCGATTGCCTAGCAGACATCTGCATTTGTTGCAAGAACTAACAAGCCGCGTGCCACTGATTGCACCACACGGCTGAGCGAACGAAGGCATAAAAACCCTGCGTGACGGGAGTGAACAACGGCAATTCAGTGAGGGCGTATTGCCGTCTGTAGAACTGAAGGTGTGTGAATTCATTCCCCACTTGCACACACCCGTGCTCCCTGCCGCCATAAGCCCAATGGCTCACACTTCCCGTTTTCGTTTCCGTTACGGCTGTCAGCAGCAGGCCACCACCAACACCAAGGCAAATGTAAGCGGCTGAAGCAATAAAAAAAATTCCAAAAGGCCAGCGGCCACTGAAGGCGCTGACTGACGAGTGCGGTGATATCCATCTATTCAAATATTTCACATTGCCTTCGTTGCCACACACTCACAAATACACAGTCAATTTGTACATATTCTCCGCTATTCCCTTATTTTTAGCTGCGCAAGCCGTAGGTCAACCATAACAATAACAAAAATGCACGCCTCCCGCCTCCCTCAGCTTAAACTCGCCTTCTGCTCCAACGCCCGGTCTCCATTTTTTTATTATGGACAGCATGATCCCAGATTACCATGAATATTTTATTATCATTTTTGAATTTTTTAAGACATCAACTAATGGCGCCAAATTGTTAATGCCAACAACAAAAAGTCAAAGCAAAACAACAAAGCAATAATAATGCCATAACAATTGAAGCCCCAACGCCAAGTGGCAGCTGCACCAAGTGGCGCTGAAAGGCAAGACAAGCCGCAGCGGCGCTGGAGACCACACACCCAAAAATATGCTTTATGTTTTTCGGTTGAATGTGTGTCGGCGTGAATTTGTTATCTCCACTGCGTCCACTACAAAGCGGCTGCCACTTTTTAGACGCTTTTTTGCGGGCGCATCAGACGCGCTCGGCGAAATGTTATTTTAGCAGACAAAAGCGGAGTGATACCGAAACCGAAACTGTGAAGCGGGCTGTGAGAGCGGAAGCAGCATGACAAAGAAATGTTAATATGGTGAGAAAAGAATTTATAGCCTGAAGTCTACTCAGGTCATGCAAGGTAAATGTTTCACGCTTTATATGTGCGTGTGGGGTTTCATATTTGCTAACGGCGCGCTGTCGGCTTTTAAGCGCCTGAGAGCTTACGCTTTAAGCAGTAAAGCCAACTACTAATATCTCCATCCTTGCATTGAATTTAATATACCAAATCATGCTCGTACAAATATTTTTAGTTTTCAGTTTTCCTAGCTTTAAGGTTACACAGCATGTGCGCATACTTTGCTCTTATAAGTATGCACTATTAAATTTCTAAATTATTTACAAAAATATTTGAGGGAAAAGAGCAGTAGCAACCCTGTGGAAAATATATACGAGGTAAAAGAGAAAAATCGATGACAATGGAGCAGAACTTTTAGTCCGAATAGCAACAACCCATCTGAAGAGCAGCAAACAGCGGCGAAAAACTGATAAGGAACATGCATCAGATTATTTTTAAAATTTGGTTGAACGAAAGCATGCCCAACGATATTTTACTTTAAGTGTGCTCTGCCCAATCCACAAAAAGGGAGACCCCACAACCTGCGCCAACAACCGTGGGATAAGCCTCCTCAACACCGCATATAAGGTTCTATCGAGCAAACTGTGTGAAAGACTAAAGCCCACAAACAAAAGATGCTCCTTAGAAAGACGATCGACGCACACCATCTCTTCGTCGAATTCAAAACTGCTTTCGACAGCACGAAAAGGAACTGCCTTATGCCGCGACGTCTGAATTTGGCATCCCGCAAAACTAATACGGCTGTGAAAACTGACCTTGAGCAATACCAAAACCTTCGTCAAGATCGGAAAAGACTCTCCGAGTCGTTCGATACCAAATGAGGTTTTAGATAATGCGACTCCCTTTCTAGTAAAATCTTCAATCTTCTCTTGGAGCAAATAATGCAGATCTGAGCTGAGAAGGTATAATCTTCTACAGGATTGTACAACTGCTGGCGTCAAGAGCTTAGGTTCTTCAGAAATGCCAATCACAAAATAAAATATCTCACCTTTCTTACTGAGCGTGTCTCTAACTCTAAAGCTTATGGAAACCTCACGCAGACAAACGATGCAAAACGTACTTCCAGCCATTCAGTCTGACATATAAAGACGAAACTAAAAAAGGAGAACCCTGAAATCCACTGGGAAAACAATAATAACACAAATATTGTTGCTAGCTCAAGGTGCTCAGCTAATAAATACGTTTATTGAATTGGCAACAAAGCCCGCTAGCCGAGACACACCCACTAAACAGCAACCTCCCAGGGCACCGCTCACCCGCAGACCGCTTTAGCCTCGCTACTTCCAGCCTTTCTAAACGCCACGACGATTTCAAAGTCGGCTGCAGTGAAACGTAGCCACCGGACGAAGGATGGAAGGCAGATGTTGAATGAGCAAAAATTACAGCGAGAATACGATTTATGGACGGCAGTTAAAACAACGGCAATATCCGACGGTCGAGCAACTGCAGCAACGGTACTTACAAGCGCATTTAAAGCATCAAATGTGGCAAATAATACACGAAACTACACGAAGCGGTTTTTGGGTGTAAATCGCGCTACGGTTGCTGCATTCAAAGGGCGTTTAGTAAATAAATTTTAAAAGCGCCTGTAAGCATGCAAAGCGCGTTTCATACCTTTCGCTACAACCACAACAAAGCATCATTGTTTTTATTGTTTTTCCCTATTTCTTACATAAATGTGTATGTGTAGGTATCCGAGTCGAATTTCTTATTATTATAATCGCTTGGACATGACTGTCCGCCTTAAAGCATGCAATGCAACTCAAGTGGAATTCAGCTACAAGTTAAATCTAATAATTTTGGTTGTCAGGTTCGGGCTTTCATTGTCTACACATACACAACACGCAGTGCTGCTCAGACGGAAGTCAATGTTGAGGAATCACGCATTGGAAATGGAGACTTTATATTTGGATGAAGTAAAACTTTAGCAAAGTTTCTTTCATTAAAGAAATAACTCAAAGAAAATTCAACCTAAAACCAAAATTCTAACCTGCCAGAGTTATAAGCTCCTCTTGATTTCCAAAAAATAGCTTAATCGAAAAAGAAGCCTACATTTTGGCGCATTTATTAAAGAACTATTCAAGTATTATTTGACGAAATTATACAAGCATCAAACCCAATCGAGTCACATGTATGCAAAGCCAAAATTAATGAAAAAGTCTTCGACTCAAACAATCTCTATGCAGATTTCACAATTGCCCCGGCCAGCCAACATGATACTTGCAATTTTCACACGTTTCCATCGCAACCAGTCAATGAATGCCAGAAGCCTGTTGCGCAACTCACAATGGAGCTGGCGTCTGCGGTTGGATTATATTTTCTATTACATTTTGCATGTTCATTGCACATTCGTATTCGTGATTTTCAACACGTTCAACATTAATACGAGCAGCAGCTCTTTTATTCCGATCATGACACCTCATCTGCCGCCGTCGAACGACCCCTCGGCAGCCTTTCAATGTCTCATCGGCCTTAGCTTTCGATATGCTGCCGCATATAACGGTATATTGATTGCTTTCATTGCATCATTATTGTACGTGTGCAGCTGCAACCGCACCACCTTCAATCAAAATATTGCACGAATGGATTTGCTGGTTCGATGTCCGTCTTTGCCAGCAACAAAAGCCGACAACTGTATGCACATACTCGGTTGCTCAGTTGTTGCAGCAATGTAGCACGCATTACCAGCGCTGCTTGGCTCTATACGCAGCCATGAAAGTCAAATCAGGACTCGCACTCGATTTGCAACGCACACACACCTGGCAATCATTTGAATACACCGAGCATAACGGTACGTGTGCGCTAAGAAATGTGTATTTGCGAATGCCGCAGTATGCTTAGGTGCGTGTGCGTGTGTGTGTGTTTAGGCGCATAATCGACTCCAGCTCATCCGTGGCACAAAGATGTCATTGAGTTTGACATAAAGCATTTCGGATTTGGCGGCAGTCGGCAGTCAACAGCAGGCAGTCGGCATTTGACCATGACTACCTACTTCGATATTGCATGCAACGCTGTTGCGGCAGCATGTTTGTATGTTTCGGACAATTGCATTGCATTTTGACATCGTGACTGCTGCAGAACCCTTTATTTGCCGACGTGTGATTATTATTTCCATGTCGGATTTGCAAATCAACCCAACCTGATTTTGGTGGAATATCAGCGCAATAACTGTGCAAGCAGTGGAGGGTGGCATAACGGTGCAGTTCGGATTTCTATTGCGGCCTCTTTGACGTGGCTTTCATTTCGTCTAAGCCAAACTCTTTTATTTTTGATATGGATTGTGCTATATTGCATAATAAAATTATTCCCGATAAGCTAGAAAGATCAAGCTTAAAAATCATATTATATGTACATGTATGTCCATATTTGAGGATAGGGCCATATGTAGAAGTTGCAAGTGAGGAAAGTTCTCTGGTCACCATGCATTTGGGACACAACACAACCACAAACTATTCTCTATCTATATTGTTCCGGCCAATACATGCAGGCTGGCTCTGTGCAGCACTAAGCGCACGTCAACAAATACAAGGAAGGTTCGACGTCGAGAAGCTGTAATCACAACAGACATTCGAACGATTTTTTACTCGACTTGCACTGTTGCTCTCTGAGAGCTCTCATCAGCAATTGGCTCCTTACATACAGCTGCAAACGAGACCATTATTTTTCGAATAATATAAGAGAACAGCAATAACTCTAAAATTGCAAATTGATCAAGTACAGAAGTTAGATTCATGGTCCGTATATGGCATAAATTATTCTTCGTCCAAAACAACTTCCGTTAATATATGCATATTTTACACATTTTGATAGATGTGACTTTTAAAATTTTGCGTAAAACTTCACACAATTCATTAATTATTACTTATTTCTACAAAAACTGCGAAATATTCATTCAAAGCCAGCTTAATTCCCTTTTTTATCTTTTGAGTCTGCTTTTAATCAAGCAAAACATAATAACAGTAGCTATATTTTTTCGTATGAAATGGTAATTATTATTAGCAGTAAGAAACGCAGAAATTAACAAACAAAAAAAATAATTGTTTACAAACCTGAAAAAAGGGCAATTACTTAAATTAAATTACTATTTATTACACAAAAAAGGCAGTAAATTAATAAAATCCGATGCAAAAACCATAAATCAATTTTAATACAGACAATACTGGAGTCAACATACACAACTTACCTCTACCTATCTGCTTGTGTTTTTGTGTAAATGAGTGGTTGCTGTGGAAGAGATGATTAAATTATCCTAATATAGTAGTTTGTAGCTTGTTGAGTATACGCCCTGTAGGACTTTATAGCCGGTTGTAAGAATCCAACCAGCATGCACTTATTTAAAGGTAACTGTTAGGCTTCTCAGAACCAACTTATAGTTAAGTTTAATTTTTTTATCTTTTGAAATTTATAAAAAAAATTATATGATTGCGCTGTGTTGGTTAAGGCTTGTTCTAAGTTTGAGCTTCACTGAAATTCGCTTTAAGGTCACAAAAGATCTACTAAGTATCACCCGATGTCAAATATTGTGAGATGGTATATTCAGTGGTCAAAAACTCGCCGTTAGTAGTGTGATGTCTGTTTAATTGCCTTAAAACTGTCTCATTCAGAGTTCAGTATTTGTCAAATTAAGTTTTTTTTTATTTGAATGCCTCAGGAGTATCATTCTCGAACATTTAAATTTTATATGCATAAGTATGTGTGTACACCACTGCATATTGGTGTTAAATTATGTTTTGTCCTGCTTTTCGCTGAGTAATTGTTAGTTTGAAATGGAAAAGTATTTAATTCACACACATTTGCTGCGAGTTCTTTGAAAATTTAATACAATTTCATTTAATTTAGCAATTTTTTCTTTGCTTAGAAACTGAGTTTCAACATTCAACTTTTAAATTTTCAACAAAAAAAACAGACAGATGCCTAATATTTACAATTAAAATTTGATTTATTATAACTTTTTTATGTTTGCTTAATCGCGTTAATTACTTTTAATTGTTCACCGTTGATACCATTTAGTATGAAGATTTTCAATTTAAACAGCAGAATTTGGGAAAATAATGTTTTTTTTTTGCGGTCAATTAATGGTTAACTCAACAAATACTTTATATTTCTACTTTATTCGAAATCACTGTGTTGATTGAGTGAGCTTAAGTTCAGGTAACTTTGATTTGAAAATAACTATTAATATGAAATTGATAGAGCAGTTTCAATTGTCGGGTGTCAAGATTCGTAAACAAAAACTAATTACCAGACATTAAGTGCGACCGTTTAAGTTTTTCCAAAGAGAGAAGTTTGCTTATCCTTTTTATGCACCTTCATCTAATGGCTCTTCTCTTAAGGTGTATTATAAAAATGTATCGGGTATGAAATCTTATTCAGATATTATTCGCAATTGTTCTTCACAATTGGCTTTGATATTATCAATTATGCATATGTACTATGACAGTGAATATTTCGATTCAAAACTCTACTTTGTTTCCTATGGATAGAGATCACAATAAAATTGACTGTCTTAGCACGCCAAGTCTTAGCAGTTTATCGCAAATTTCGTCCTCCTTTAATAATGCTTGATAATGATGATTTTATTCTTGATTCTTCTTGCGATCTGACGCTCTGTTCATTGTAGTTTCATACGAGGGATGCATAAGATTCATGCAATTAGAAAAATATTTGTATTATTGGTGACTTTAATCTAAGCAATATTGTGTTGCTCCCATATCTCTCAAATTTGTCGTTTTCTCACTAGTAATTTCTCATTGATAGCCTGCTTAGTCTCAATCTGATTCAAATCAACTCATACTAGAATAGTTTTAGCCTTTCTCAGTGATAATTTAAACTTAAGGTTTCTTGATGAATTATTTTCAATTACTTCAGCTACCATTCATGATTCTTATTTAACGTTTGAGATTGATACTTATCATTATGCTCTTGTCAATATAAATTAATTTATAAAAGGTTTATTGACAGCACGGAGTCCATCATTAAGTCGAAGCTTATGTCTTTTTGGAACTTCATAAAATCTAGAACTAGAAAGGCGTTTTCGAAAATTCCTACCGCTTAACGCTGGGGTGATAAGCCAACATGCACTCCTGGTGAATTTCCAACTTGTTTGCTCAATACTTGGAAGCTTGGAACTACATTCCCTTTTTCAGCTAATCATCCATAAATTTTGGAACTCCGTGTCTTTCGCAGGATGATATTGCCAAGATTATTTGGAATATTAAGCTTTCTCTCAAATTGGATCTGGATGGGCTGCCGCCTGCACATATAAAACATTGTCCTGCCTTGTTATATCCTCTCCTGATTCTCTTCAATAAGTCTCTGTCTCTGGTAATTTTATTCAGACTGGAAATTGACATTCACTACCACTTAAAAAGTATGTAGTCTTTAATTACAGGCCTATTTCTAAGCTGTTTTTTTTTTTTTTTTTTTTTTCGTCAGTAATCATGGGTTTTCCTCTGGTCGTTCAAATTTACCGCTGGATTTCAAGTAGATTGTGTTTACACATATTTTTTCTAAAGCCTTTGATAAAGTTTCAAATAATAATATTCTAATTAAAAAATTATTCTCTTTAGGTTTTCACTCAGTCTTCTTTCAGAGGATTAAGTCATATTTGAACAATAGACGTTGTGTTCTTATTATCGATGGAGTGTTGTCGGATTCTTTAATTGCGTGTGTGTGCCACAAGGTAGCGTTCTAGGTTCTCTTATCTTTGTGCTGTTTATCAATAGTTAAAATATTTAAAATTGCATTCTAAAATGCTTAACAAAAATCAAATATCTTGGGATAATGTTTGAGAGTAGATTTTCTTTCATTAATGACATCACCTATATCACTTCCAAACTATTCTCTGTATTTGGCTTTGACCGTCGAAATGCTTCCAAGTTTTCCTTAAAATTTTTTGACCCCATGCCATCGTAAACATTTCGTTTATTGCTATTACATCTTAAATCACTTAAAAATCGACGCTCCGTTCTCTGCCTTTCATTTTTTTCAATGTGATTGAGGTATTGACTGTCCCTATTTATTAGGGAAAATTAGTTTCAATACTCCTCAGATTTGTTTCAGATCTATTTCCGCATTTTATTGAGATCACGCCCCTCTCAAGCGTACTATGCGTGAGTTTAACTCGACTTCAGAGAAAGTTCTACTTGAGTTTTCTCACTCTAGGGATTTATTTATTAACACCCTTAATCCTGGTTTTAGTTTAAGTGATATATTTATTTAATTGTTACCTTATTTTTGTAGAATTTTAATCTAAATCATAAATTTCTATATATTTTGTGTAAAAATTAATAGACATAAACCAAAGTAGTATCACTGAGAACTCTAAGCTCTGCTCCAAAATATTTTTGCAATAAATAGGTTTAGTTAGGTCGTAGGGTTGATATCACAGGTAGAATCTTCTTTACTGTACGCAAAGTACTCAATCATCGAACAACGCTGGTACTTTTGGAAAGATATGTTAGTGTCAACTCCAGTCATTCCACTAAGTTCGAAGAGCATGTTCATTTATGGCTTCCTAAGGCTCATGTTGAAGCTGATGTCTACCGAGAAATTT
The DNA here is from genome assembly GCF_001853355.1 of Bactrocera latifrons. NCBI lineage: Eukaryota > Metazoa > Arthropoda > Insecta > Diptera > Tephritidae > Bactrocera > Bactrocera latifrons. The sequence continues at coordinate 975,875 of NW_017536979.1, read as the reverse complement.
AAATTCAAAAAACGTGCACAAAGACTCAAAATGTCCCCAAGGCACATATTTAAGATCACCAAAAGTGAACGGAAACATTACAGCCGCTATGACAAATTATTCTTCTGATTAATCTGACGAAATTCGACGAAAATGAAGCTAAATAACCCCCTCTAAGAAACAACCTTCCCCTTTTCACTTCTCATTATGAACCAAATATAGAGAAATATCCACAATGTGTGCTCATTACTGAGGAAATTAAAATCCAATGAAGTCTTAAATGTCTCCTAATTTTAGCAATTCCACTACTCGCATCACCAAATTGTAGCAAAATTACGGCAAATTGCAATTGGCCGATAATACGAAATTACGATTAAATATGTACATTTTAAGTGATTCCATAGCAGTTTATCAGCTTCAGCATGCTGTGTCAGCCATTTTACATAAATTTTCAATGTAATTAATTTCCAATATATGCACTTCACACCCGGCAGCAGCGACAACAACAGCAATAAATGCAACAACAACAACGGCAACGACAACTGCATACGCACAGCAAATGCATGCATTAGCGCAACAACAATAACAATGTCACTTTCATGGCACAGTGAAGTCCAGAATTTATGAGCCGAGTCAAGTCGACGCAAAACTGGCGAGAGAGCAAGTCAATGGCATAGACTAGTGTCCTCAAATGTAATTTCAAATATCGATGTTGCAACAACAAGAAGTAATCGATTTGCATAAATCTTCAAAAAGCTTAAGTAAGCATAGAAAATTACAAGCGAGCGCACAAGCAAGCCTCACACACATCCGCACTCGTGCACTGCCGAGAAGTGCTGCTTGCGTTTGAAGCTTAAGAAGTCACTGCTGCAAGGCTTGAAGTGAGTGAGTCAAATCGGCGAACAGCTCATTTTTATGCCTTTGCACTTGTAGCAGCCAAAACGACGAATGCGTTCAACTCCACGCAGCCGAGCACTTCGAGGGCCAGCTATCCCGCCGCCCTTCGAAGCGTCTTAAAATTCCATAACGTCTTTTTATTTGCATCTTTTTCAGTGCCATCGATGCGGTTCATCCGTTCCTTTATCCGCTGCGCTTCATCTATTTCCACTCTAACTCGCATCCATTGCACGCGGATTATGAATAATGAGCACTTGTACAACAAAAACTCGAGCAGCATTGACAATAAATGCGATGTGTTTTTATGGAGTCGCCTCCGCTGTTTCAGAAATTTTATTATGCTTAAGTACATATGTATTAGTAGTGAAATTGAAGCAGCCGCACGCTGCGCAGATCTTGGCGGGCAACTCAGCCAGTCTCGCTTCGATTTTTGGAGCGCACAGCTTGGCGAATTTCGACAATATTGTCTCGTCCTTTTTTCCACTATTTCATGATCTCATGTCTTCCAATATACGTTTCGTGTTAGCAGCCGAAGTTTATGTGCAATCGAAGGCTGTGGAGTTATTCGCAGGTCCTTTGGAGGCACTCGACTCCTCCGCTGCGATGCACTCAATTGAAAACTCATTGAAAACTAATCGAACGAAAGAGAATAATGATGCTCAGTTGCAATGGAGTACTCCGCGCTGTTCGCTTTCTGAAATTGTACAGGGAAGAGTTGTATGTGCCTTCATATAAATGGAAGTTTCTCCTAATATCGCGCTAAACTCTCCAGAAGAACTCGATTTCTTACTGAAAAGATATTTTTTTATGATTTGAGATATTTGTCTTAGCTCAGCTAGATGTTTCTTGAGGGTTAACAATCAGCGCTGTTATATAAATAATGTTGAAAGAGTCACAAAGCGCAGAGTAACTTAATACAGGAATGTTACTCATACGCCATGTCGCACGGAGCTAGTTTTAAATCAATATTTAGCCATGTCCGTCTGTCCGTCTGTGTATATGCGAACTAAGTTTTTGTGACAGAAGCTACTTATATGTCGGAACCGCCAATATCGGACCACTATGGTCTATAGCTGCCGTACAAACTGATTCATCGGAATCAAGTCTTTGTATAAACAACTTTTTCACTTGAAAAGATATCTTCACAAAATTTGCCATGGCTTATTTTTCATAGCATGGCTACCATCTCCGAAGAAGCTGTTTAGATTGGACAATTATAACATATAGCTGCAATACAAATTGAATGATTTTAATCAAGTCTATTGAAAACTTTTTATATAACAAAGTTATCACCACGAAATTTTGCAAAGATTAATGTCCAAAGACAAACAAAAATATTCGCAAAAATGTTTGTGATTTAACCACTATAACGTATAGCTGCCATACAAACCGACCGAAAAAAATTTATTTCGTTTATAAAAAGTTTTTTTATTTGTGAAGGGTATACTAGCTACGGTGCTGCCGAAATTAATGTTTTTTCTCAATATAACTCTAATTGTAAAGCATACCAAAAAGATTTCAGTTTTTTGGAAAATTAATCAAAATATCTTCATAATTTTCGAAATTAAAAAAATAACTTTAATTTCCAACTGCTGGGTTAAGCTTCAAAAAATAAACACAAAAACTGCAATTTCGCTGTTATGTATATACATACATACCTATTTATATATGCATATATATATAATATATGTATATGACTAAAGAAAATCTATGTTGACTTAAAATCATTCAGTTTTATTTTACTGAGCATTTGAAGCGAAAATTCACAAAATCCAAAGATTTCAACTCAAACAACTCGCTTGAGAATCTTCCCATAACTGCAGCATCTATACCTTTTAAGACAACTAAAACAGCAATGCACACAAGTGTCGAGATGTACAAACGTTTGCCATAACCGTTACACTGTTGCGCGCCACTTCTAGCTTCATTGCAACTCATCAGTGCCACTTATCGTTATCCGCCCACCGCTTGGCTGGCTAAGCGTCATTTACATCGATTACTGAATACAAATGTTGCCAATGCTGTTCAATAAACCCATAATCACTTAGGAGAACGTCGCTGGGAGTGCGATAAACAGCAACAGCAGCAGCAGCAACTACGGCAGCGATAAGCGGACACATTCGCAGTAATGACTGCAGCAGCAGCAGACGCAACGGCAACGGCTAACTTCGGAATTTCATTGCTGACAAGCATACATATACATGTTTATGACTGCGACAGTATGTATGTATGTTGCTGAGCAAGTGAGAAGAACACGAGAGAGAGGTACGGAAGGAGGCGAGACGTTGGTGATTCAGGCTTAAGTGAGCGAACGAAGTGTTTTGCAAATATTTACTATGTTGTTGTTGTGTATAAGTGCAATTGCTGATGAACGAGTAAACAGCTATACGGTACTTAATTATAATTTCCTAGGCAAATACAAATTGATTAATGGCGAAAAAATAAAAAAAAACCGGACTTAAAATTTTTGTGTTTTGAATAATTATCAAAATAAGAAATATAAGTTTGACCCGAACAGACAACGAAAACAACATTTTTACGTATTTTAATAAAAATCTTAATTAAAGCCTTCAGACTAGACTCCTGGTGAAATGTTTAAACCTATTTTTCATACATTTCTTAGAAGCTTCGGCTGGCATGGCCTTCGTCGAATTTAGATTTTTTCGGTTAGGACTCATTTTCGTAGTGCCATTTGCCGATTATTAGACAGTTTCAACTTCATTTTTATGAAGATAAGTCCAGTAATGTTGAGTTTGATGGATGCATGTTTTGTAGAAGAGTCAAGTGTTTTCGTACAAGTAACAATGACACACTTCAAACACACACCAAACACCAAAACATTAACCAAATATTTTGAGAGCGAATCATAAGAGATGTTGTGCTAGTCTAATTGTTTCCTTACATAATAAATAAATATATTATATTAATATTTCTTAGTTGATTTCCATCTTTTGAAAGTAATTAGAATTTTGATTCACCCTTTATTTCGTTTAGTCAGGAATTATTAAACCTTGCTTTTTAATTCGAGTACCAAAATGTAATTTAATTAGCTCATTAATAACTATAATAAACCGATGGTGTACTAAGCGGTAATACCCATTAACCCAAGCGGCACATTGGTCGATCTTAACATTTTTTGGTGTTTATTAAGGACAATCTACTACTTTGGTCCCATCAGTGTCCGCTTAAGGGAGATTTCACTGTCTTTTCAATTAGAAAAATTATTTACATAGCAAAACCGAACTAATTTTGCATTAAAGTCATCGTCAGCATTAATGAGCCTTTGTACCAGTCTTGACTGTCTGCTGAAGGCAGTTAATCGTTCATAATCCCTCTAAAACTATTGAAGGTTTTGATCTTATGAGGTTTTTTACAAAGGCACTGGAACCATTGTAATATTTTCATAAATAACTGCGGAACTTTTAGAATATCTTCATATTCTTAATATATTATTACATGGTCTAAGCATATGGTATTTTTTCCATTGGGGCGTTGTTATATTCCCGCAACATGTTGCTACAGAGTATAATAGTTTTGTTCACCCAACCTAAAACTAATAAAGATTGATAGTCTTATACTATATACTTATATATATGTATATATATATTATATATAAATGATCAGGGTGACGAGAAAAGTTTAAATCCGGTTGACTGTCCTTCCGTCCGTCCATGCAAGCTCTAACTTGAGTAAAAATTTATATATTTCAATGAAATTTGGTATGTGGGTTTTTTAGTACAAAAAAAAAATCGTTGATGAGCATAATTGGACCACTGACATGCCCACAAATCGCCATTAACCGAAAACGTATAAAGTGCCATAACTCAGCACTAAATTAAGCTCTAAAGCTGTATCTTCTAATCCACTAAAGCTATGGCAACCAAATTTGCTGAGCCAAAATATTATAGGAACTGCCGACAGTGTGAAAATGGGAAGATAACACCGTTCAATCTCAATATAACGGTATTGTTATAAATATATATATATAACGTAAATTTTTGGGTGAAAGCACGTATCTCGGTACCCAACCTACCGTTTTCTACTAAACTCTGTACGCGGCAGTGTTGTTATATTCTTACGTAAAAACGGGCGATATGGGACCACAACCATGCCTACTTCCACGTAACACATTTTTAAATTCTAATTGATTCTTTCACTTTGCAGTACACAAATAAGCAAGCAATTGATACAACTGGATGAAACTTTGCACGAATAATGTATTTATGATCAAAACTCGTTTAAATCCAATAAATTTTTTGAAGCCCATATATCGAAAATGTCGGCCAATTTGTGAGGTATACAATTGAAATTCAAACAGAATCCTTTCTTGGCAATAGTTACTCTGTGCATCAAAGAGGCCAATATTTGTATTATCACAATCAAATGAATTACAGAACATTTTTTACTCATAACAGTATGTCATTGTGCCTGAAGTAGATACAATTGGGCGATAACTTTACCTAGTCCTCATATAACAATTACCAAAATTTTTACATTAATACTACTTCGTAAAATGTTCGGTTGCAAACGAATTTAGCCTTTTCTCACTTATTTAACATGACGTTTTGCTAATACTTGAAGGTATTTCTCCGGGTTTGATGCTAGCAAGTTGCAAGAATATAAAATATTCGATTATGCCGGTACCAAGCTCTTCCTTACTCATTTTAAATTATATATAACTTAAACTACAATATTTCCCTAACGTAAAAATTATAGACATTTTATTGACATAATACCCAAATTAGCTCGCCAAATTGGTGACTTCGAAACTCGCGCTTCCTTCAGGGAAATATTTCAGCACACATATGAACCTACAAACACACGCACACATACCTTCCGTTAGCTATTTGTTGATTACACCAAAATGCAACAAATATTGACGCATATTAGGCAATTAAGGGCACTAGAGCACCGAAAGGATTTGGGCCATAAAAGCCGCCGTGAAAATTACGTGAATGAAACTAATTAAAAATAATTTGAATATTGTGGGATAGTGGGATAGGCTCATTCTCTCGCTGTACTTTCAACAGGACGAAGTGGTGCACAAAATTTTTATTGGTGTAATTTCACTGGTGCAAGCGTCGCGGCAGGTGTAAGATTTTAATGGAAATCGGGATATAAACTAGAGTAATTCATTATGTGTGGTCAGTCAAACAGTGAAAAAAGTGAGTGTAGTGTAAAATTGAGTCGCTTTTACATCTAAACGGTATTAGGAGTGCAAATAATTAATATAAGCTTATAGCAGAAACAAAACGACTAATTCCTCTTACGTGTTATTTTCGAAACCTACCATTCGGATAAAACGTCATCTTCCTTCGCCTGTGTGGTGAGATTATAACAACAATCAGTTCTTATATATGATTTTGCAACGAATTTCTCCAGTTCAGCAGACGAAAATTAAAAAAAATAACTTTAATTGGCCATTTAGTCTCAAATGTATTTGACTTAAATGAATTGCAATATTCTTAGACATATATAGAGTGAGCAAACTTCCATGTTAAATAAAATTTTAAATTAGGCTTATTTTGAAAATCTCAATTCAACAGATTTCTGACCATATTTCTCACCGAAACATTAACCGAAATTGTGTCACTTTTCAATGAAAATCGTTAATGTCAAGGAAACATTACTTGGTTACCCACAGATTTCACTTTCCCTAACTTCTATTTTTTAAGTTTTATGAAAACTAAAGTATAGTATGCATTAGTAATTTTTATTCATGACAAAATCTTTGCTATACGGAGAGAGATGATCGAAAGAGTAAAGAAAAAAAGTAAAGTTATACGCATGTTACGAGTTGACGTTTTCTAGTTTTATTTCGTCTTATACTTATTTCGTAAGACTCATTCAACCAAAAAAAAAATTCGGGGAAGTTGAAAAAAAGTTACAGACGTTCAAAAATAACTGAAAATAATGAAGAAATTCGATGTATTTTGAAATTTTTGTATAAAAAAGGGAAGAATGTCATGCAAGTCAACAATGAAATTTGTAAAGTTTACGGAGACGATGCTGTATCAGTTCGTGTAGCACAACATGGTTCGCTCGCTTCTGTTCTGGAAATTTCGATAAGAAAGATGATCGTTGAAAAAGTCGATGAAGTTACGGGAAAAATTGGCCAGGACCGTCCAATAAGCAGCCTTGACTTCAGCGATTCTTCGATGAATCCAAATGAATCCATCCATTTCTGAAGCGAATGGTAGCACAAGACGAAAAGTGGATCAAATGTGACAATAATGTCCTCGTGGACTCAACAAATGGTCGCAAAGCCATGATTGACGCCTCGAAAGGTTATGCTGAGTGATCCGTGGGATTCGAAAGGAGCTGCTCCAGCCTTGTCGAACGATTGATTCTACATTTTACTGTCAACAACTGATGGGATTGAAGCAAGACAAAAACGGCTAGAACTGATCAACAAGAAGGGCTTCGTCTTCCATCAGGATAACGCTAGAGCACACACATCTTTGATGACTCGGCAAAAACTGGGAGAGCTTGGCTGGGAGGCTTTGATAGATCCACCATATAACCCTGACTTTGTAACATCGGACTACCATTTGTTTCGGTCAATGTTGTACACTATGTGATGGAATACATTGTCACTAGCGGAAAAATAGCAAAAAGTGGTCGACCAAAATGGTACATAGTTGGTTCGTTTAGTCTCATTATAAATACTATAAAAAAAATTAGTTGAAATTTGATAAGAAATGCGAGAAGATTTTTCCGACTACCCAATATTTACTTTTCAGAGTATCCAATGTTTTCTTCTGGGTTATATAAACTTAGTGACAAACTTAACGTACCCCTGTTCGCGGTACAAATAACTCAAACTTAGGCCTCTGGTTTTTTTCAAAATCATCGATAAGAAATTTAGTGCACCCTGTAAATTTCGATCCGCATAAAATCGCATTCTCTAGTTTATTTATCCGCGGGGTGGTAAGGACAAATAAAGTTATTGCAACGTTAAGCATATTTGTGGCGAATTCTCGCATGCTCACTTAGTGTTTACGAGGTGTGATAAGCAAATACAAAAATATTTTGAAGCGAAAACTTCGCGAATAATTCAAATTGCGACGCAGTGCTAGAAATATGGCGAATGCAAACAAAACGAAGAAACACAAACAAAGTGTCGCGTAGCGGAGAAGCTCCCGGCACACGAGCATGCAAGCACAGGCAAATCAAGGCACACAAGTGCCACTTGGAGTGTCGCCTCTCCTGTTGCTCTCTCGCTCTGTTGCACGACGTAGCACGCAAAAGTTTATTAGTCACTTAATGAGCCGGTGCTGGCGGTGCGACCGACTGGAAGGAGGGGCTGAAGGAAGGCTTCCGTGAAACACTAAAAATTCGCGGGACTTAAGATGCGTGTTGCCAACCGGTGTGAGTGTGTGCGTATGTATAACAGCTAGCAACTGTCAGGCTGCATGCATGACTGACACTGCTGCAGCTGCCACCCTAGCCCGTCTGTCAATGTGGCACCTCTTGCCGCACTGCACCACCCGTCGCGCGGCCCAACACCGCTTTGTGGCTGCACTTGACAGGCGGCGAATCATAAACAGCAAATTATGTACAAATTGACACATTTCCGGAAACTTACGCATGCATAACTAGGCATCACACATACACATACACACAAGTGTACCTGCATAGTTATCAAAGAGCCAACTAAGCAGTTGAGCCTTGTTTGCCTCGCGCTCTGGTGACAGCTGTGTGCTCACGTCAGTTAGTCAGTCATAATTCATGGCACGATTTATTAATACGCATGTTAATGCACACACACACACACACACACACTCTTGCAAACATCTGCACCTAAATTCACACAAATGAACTCTTCGCACACACTCGCTTACAAATATGCGGCTATGTGATACTGTTTTGGCAATCACACACACACACACTTACTTAATTTACTATAATGTGAATGCTTGCTTAAATGCTTACGCTTGCATACTTATCTACTTACTTAGCTCAGTTAAATGCGCACTGCACTCTTCCACCTCGCTCTCTGGCTTCGAGTACGCAGTCATTACACTTGTGGCATCGCCCGTCCGCTCGCTTGTCTTGCAACTTTCACACTTCAATGAGCTTAAATATGCTAATAACGGTAATAATTTGCCTAAAATGTATATAATTTGAGGGCATTTAAAGCGGTTGCATTACCGTCTGTGCGGCATCTGCACCACATTTCGAATAACAATAACAACAATAGTGAAATTGCACAATTATGCTTAGTTGCACTTGTTGCAAGCTTATTGCTTTATGCTACAAAGGAGCAGGCAGTGAGGCGATTTATTGTTATAGGAAATACCGTTTGAATAGTTTGTTTTTAAAACACTTTATTTGTTTTTATCTGTTTTGTTTCAAATATATATATGATTTGCATTGTTTTAATCATTAAGTCGTCACAAAAATTTCTTCTTCTTCTTCTTTACTGGCGTAGACACCGCTTACGCGACTATAGCCGAGTTAACAACCGCGTGCCAGTCGTTTCTTCTTTCGCAAGGTGGCGCCAAGCGAATTTCAAGCCAAGCCAGGCCTTCTCCACTTGGTCCTTACAACGGAGTCGAGGTCTTCCTGGAGAAGTGGGATGTTTTCGTCCATTCGGACAACATGACCTACTACATGACCTGGCTACGCTGGCCACTATTTTTTAATTCGGTGAACTATGTCAATGTCGACGTATACCTCCTACAGCTTATTGTTCCATCAAATGCGATATTCGCCGTGACCAAAGCGCACCACGTCGACTCATCCGATTTTCTCATCGTCCACGTCTGTACCAGCCAAAATGAGTTACATATATGTACAAGTAGAATTTGTTTTTTGTTCGTCGAGAAAGGACTTAACTTCTCAATTGCCTACTCAGTCCAAAGTAGCACCTGTTGGAAACAGTTATTCTTCGTTTGAATTCGAGGCTGACATTTTTGTTCGTGTTAATACTAGTTCTAATATAGACGAAATTACCTATGTCTTCGAAGTTATGACTGTCAACAGTGACATGAGAGACAAGTCGCGAGTGTGACGACTGTTTGTTTGATGACAGAAGATATTTCGTCTTGCGTTCGCTACCAGACCCATTTGCATTGCTTCCTTATCCAATTTGGAGAAAGCTGATCTGACGGCGCTGGTGTTGAGGCTGATGATATCAATATCAGCGGTATACGCCAGCAGCTGTACTCCTATAGAAGATTGTACCTGCTCGACTAAGTTCTGCAGCTCGAATTATTTTCACCAACAGCAGATTGGAGAAGTCGCACGATAGGGAGTCGAGTTGTCTGAAACCTCGTATGGTATCGAACGATTCGGAGAGGTACTTCCCGATCCTGACGGAGCTTTTGGTGCCGCTCAACGTCAGTTTACACAGCCGTATTCGTTTTGCGGGGATGCCTAATTTAGACATAGCGGCATAAAGGCATTTTCCAGGTCTAAAGCCACACTGATAAGCTCCAATCAGTTAGTTGGCGGTGAGCTTTAATCTTTGACTAAATACACTCGTTAGAACCTTATACGCGATGTGGAGTCTTATTCCACGGTAGCTCGACCGGCAATCCATCGGCCCACGCTGCTTTGCTGTTCTTCAAATGGGTAATTGCTTTTCGAACTTCTTCAGGATGGGAAATGGAACGTCCACTCCATCGTCATGGATTGGGGAATCGGGTTCACCTTCTCTTGGTGTTGTGCTTTCACTGCCTTTCAGCAGGCTGGAGACGTTTTCCCTCCATAATCTTAGTATGCTCTGGGCATCAGTCACTAGATCCCCTCTAGGGGTTCTGCAAGAGTATGCTCCGGTCTTGAAACCTCCTGTTAGTCGCCGCATTTTTTCGTAGCATTTACCCCTGTCGGCCAGCTTATCAAGCTTTTCATACTCACACATTTCAGCCTCTTTATTTGTCTGCAAATGCGTCTTGCTTCCTACTTCAACTTTCGGTATCTATGCCATCCCGCACGCGTTGTGGTCGATCGTAACGTTGAAGTCAGCAGTCTGTTTTCTCTCCGCTGCGATACGACAGTCCTCATCGCGCCAGCTGTTCATTTGCATTTTCCGAAAGTCAATGGTTTGGGTTACAGCTGTACGTTAGGAGTTTGAAATGCCGTCCCACAGTTCCCTTATACCGAGTTGTTGACGAGTGCTCTCAGAGAGCAGGAGTGCAAACCGAGTAGAAAATCGTTTGGCTGTCTATTCTAAAGATTAGACACTAATATTTAAAGATAAATGAAGATAAAATAGATAGTCGATTGATATAAAATATTATAGACTACAGATTTATAGTAGATATAAAAGATTTAAGTTTAAGGACATTCACTATAAAATATGAAATAATATAGATTGAATATTAATTATTACATTTTCAAGATTACCGATTAACGATTACGTATGAAATATTATAGATTAAGGACTGTTAGTTAAAGATAAAAAACTAAATATTTAATTAAATGGAAAGTCAAATGTGATTATTCCATTTGATGTCTTGAAAGGTAATTTATCTGCCCTCTGATGTTTTACTTAGCACTTTACTTAGGATCAAAGGGCAGAGGGAGAAGCTCCCAACTACGACTAGCACAATGGTGCTCAAGTTTTGAAGCAACCTTATAAAATTGTCTATACGGGATAGGCAAAAAGAGCTCACCCGACGCACGGATTTCTGGGAATAAGAAGATGAATCACCTCAATGGGTTACTTGTAGTCCATAGTAGGGTTCTATAACTATCAAATCCACACAAATATCTAGAAGTAATACAAATTTTTAATGTATGTTGGCTAGAAGTTTGTAACACAGAGCCTGAGACCAGCACTCAATATAGACAAGGTAGCAGAAATTAATGCTTCAACATTGAGTGCTAGTTCGCCTTTAGCTCTCCTGCATGCTGTACTGTTAACGTTATTATAGTAAATACGAATGCAGATACTTTGTAATGCATTTCGCTGCTTGAAAGGAACAGGAATCAGATCTCATTTACCATTTACAAATAAACAGTGAGCAACAACAATTCATTAGCGAACGTTTCACAAGAGCAACAATGTGAAAATTGGAAAGAAAATTGAAAATGAGTAAAGGACAAGAGAAAACGTAAGCACGCAGCAACGTATTCATGCTGCAACACCGAAAACAACAACACGGCGACGGGCAATTGCTGTATTGTTGAGCAATTTTCGCAAAATCACCGGTCGGCCGATGCAACGACGTGTAAATGATCGCATCACATTACGGTTGCACACACCCACTAGCTGCCACACTGCCGCGCGTACATATTTACTTGCAGCAGCAAGAGGAGAGGCAACAAATCAACGCGCACAGACTGACCAAGAGGATGGACGCTAACGGGCGTGTGGCTGGGACATCCGAGCGGTGTATGCAGCGTGCAAACACGCGGAGAACCGACAGAAATGAGAAATGAAAGCACAACAACAACGGCTACAAACGTATATATTGCTACAATAATAACATTGCAAATATTTAGCCGGCAAACAATGGACGCACATATGCGACCGCTGGCTGGCGGCGAGGAAGTCGAGAACACACAGCCCCCTTAAGCCTCTGCGGCGGCGCACTCTACGAATTTTCGGTCGTTCAGCGATTAGATTTGTCCTTTGTATGATGTATAAATATATNGAATTAAAATCAGCAGAAAGAAACAAAACAACCCTCACCCATGCGCCAAGACTGCAAAATAACGAAGAAGAAACAGATGAAGCAAGCGACTTCGCACACACACACACACACATATATATATACATATGTATAGTATGTATGTATGCGCTGTCTCTTATACACATCTAGATGTGTATAAGAGACAGGTGTGTGTGTGTGTCACTGTAAATAGACGCAGTGGTAGTTGTGTGTGCTGCATTTAATTGCATTGTTGTCGTTTTAAGCGCGTCATTCGCTTTCACTCAGGTTTCCAACTCGCTTCGGCGCCTAAAATCGCATTAGGCGCAGGGAAAGTAACGAAAATATTCCAATCAAAAACTGCATGCGTCAGGCATGGAAGCAGCAACTGCAACAATGCCGAGTGCCACAAACTGGCAAATGTGGCAACAGTAATTACCAATGCCGACGACTGTTGCACATTGGGCTGCACCATTGCAACATTTACAACTCGTTCGCCATAAATCTCGACACACGTGYGTGTGTGTGCGGGGGCCTCGGGGAAATGCACGGTAAATGTGTGTACATGAAGGATGCAGACGATTTACACGCGTGTGTGTGCGGAGGGCCGGGCTGTTGAAAGCCGGAAAACTGTTGGTGTCATCGGCGCTGCCACAACTGTTGCCGCCACCGTTGCCGTTTTTGTTGCCCGGATTAAGAGGCAATGAATGTAATGCAATCATTGCGAACATCAACACCGACTGCTGCAGCTATAACAATGCGGCAACAACAATAACAACATTCGCAAAAGTGGATGCAACGGCAGAAATGGCCACCGAGTCAAAATGACCGAAAACGGCATCAACAATGAGGGGAGAAATTAAATAAAAGCCACTGAGTATTGCCACTCGAAGCGGAGCGGAGGGCGGGCGAGTTGAGGCATCACAGTGGCTAGGCATGAAATCCACAGCGATCGTTGGCTGTGCCACAGCCTGGCGTACTCAAATGCACACACACACAATCGTGATAACCGACAGCGCTAATGCTTCGTAGCAACTTTCAATGACAACAACAACTTTAATTACAACAATAGCAACAACTACAACAACAACAACAGGCGGCGCTGAGTGGTTCCGCATACTCGCCGCAGACAAATCGAATGCTGTAACCTGGAAAAAACTGTTTGAAAGCCTAATTGAAATTTCATGTTTCGAAATGAGTGGTCAACGACAGCCGCATTAGCTACAACAACAATTACTACTTAAGTAGTACATGTGCCATTGATAGCACTGGCACAGCAGCAACAAAGAGTTAACGCTCGAACTCATAGCCTAACACAATTTTCGGACACATACCCATCATGAACATGCCTCCGTCAACAATTCGGGGACGACAGCACAAATGTTGCTGGCAGCATGCAGCAAAAGTTCAAAATGTTATTCATACGCCACAGCCGCCTCTTATGGCGCATTGAAGCATTTTCGCGATAATAATTTAGAATTTAGAAATATGAAAATGCGATTTCTGTAAATCGAAAATTTCGCTAATTGAAATGCATAAAAGTAGAGAATGAGTGCTTGATGGCTCTCTTTTATTATCCCATGCCTAAATAACTCATTACGTATTAGAAGAATTCCGATCAGAAACTCACAACAAACGACGCCAAATATTATTTTTACCACTTATTTCTTACTTACTACTTTTAAAAAATATTATTTATATATTTTTAACATGTGGCAACGCTGCAACCTCCTTGTATGCCGATATATGCTCCATCAGGCATTTAAGTACTAACACCTGCATAATTGATTTACTGTTAACTTGTACCTCCCTACAAACACAGCATACACGCACACATATATATGTAACTGTAAATATGACTCTGTGTGAAGGAAGTACACCCATAATTCCTGTGGTCATAGCATTGTGGGCTGACAGAGCTTGACTTGCGCCGGCGATTGCAACAAACCACATAGTTTTTGCTTTTATTTCGACGTTCGTATTTGCTGACATGTATATACAGAATCTAATGGTAAACATTTGAGTAGTTTTTCATTATGCAAGAGTCTCATTTCTACTAATTGCTCGTGTGAACAGATTGCAAAACTATGAAGTTGACTAGAATCACGTTACACTCAAACATACGAGTAGATACGGGTGTTTGTAAAGCATATATAGATAAATTCATATAAATGCAACTTCAATTCAAATGTCATGCTCGCTATTGTTGTTGTGAAACATGTAAAAGACATTTGGCACAGTGCATTTCTTACATAGTTAATTCAACTACATACATATATGTAGGTGTAGATAGAAATAAAGATAGAGATAAAGATAAAGATAAAGATAACGATAAAGATAAAGATAAAGATAAAGATAAAGATAAAGATAAAGATAAAGATAAAGATAAAGATAAAGATAAAGATAAGGATAAAGATAAAGATNATAAAGATAAAGATAAAGATAAAGATAAAGATAAAGATAAAGATAAAGATAAAGATAAAGATAAAGATAAAGATAAAGATAAAGATAAAGATAAAGAGTGCTATTATTACATCTTAAACCCAAAAATACACGCCTTAATTTAATTATGAAACGATTGTACTAACAAGCATATATAGAAAATAAAGTCATGCATTTCTGTTCATTTGAGTACACGTGTTGAGCAGAAACAAAAATTTGCTGCCAGCGCGGCCTTACTCCTCTGCAACTGCAAACTTAGAAAGTACGAGCAAGCGACAAGCGTCACTCGACTTTCCTTCTAATTATACACAACTGTGGCGAACTTTTGCTAGTCCGCAATATATACAAATGTACGTATATATACTGACTAGTTCTAGTGCCACTTGCAACTTTATTCATATCTTCGGTTGCTGGCAATCAAACAGCAAGACAGCAACTGTTTTCACTTGCACCGCTACAACAAAAACTGCAACAACACTCTTCAGGCCTATTGTCTAGCAATGCCATTCTTCGCCCCTGCCCACATTTCTTTCACTCCATTGTATATTCTCCAACACCATTCGGTGTTGATATGTGCTCCCAAAATAATGCAGTACGGGCCGTGTTGTTGCCATGTTGTCTATTTATAGAAGCAATAATGCTTGTTCCGCAAAAGGTCCTTAAATTCTGGTTGACCGGTCGACCAAACTACAAATGGCTCTATAATAGCTTAGTGGGTCCGCACACAACGCTGACTGCCGGACTAGTAGTATGTGTGTATGGGCGCGCAGTTGTATTCAAGCAGTCACTATGTCAACCAGTTAGTTATTTAGTTCTTGAAAGCTTTTGCCTTGTTGCAAGCGCACAACGATACGCCAAATTCCACTCGACTGGGGTTCTTAACTAAATGAAGATACTTTCTGTGTTTGAACGACACATACGCACTGCTGGACTCATGAGGCAATTCAACACCCACACACACACACGCACTTGCATACGTGAAGCGCTCATTTCATTGTGCGCCTTCTGTGATGATTCCTGCATGTGAGATTTACTATTTTCGGTCGGCCTGCATTCTTCCTTGAGCTCGCCTTCGTCTGCTCGTCGGTGTGAGTTAATAACTGCTGACGTTTTGGTTAAATTTGATTGGATGATTTCCATGTAGCACCTTATGTTCGGAGCGTTTTGAATTTCCCTCTGCACTGCTCTGCAGCCACTCCTCAACTGTTAGTGGCAATTTTTTGGTTGTCATGTCAGTAGTCTTGACTACTGTTGGCAGCGTTTTAATGAATGTTGTCAACTGTTGGTTTTGGAAAGGTTTTGGTTGCTGTTGCTGCATCTTTTATGAAACAAAATCTGAACCTGACAATTAAGTTATAATCTTTGCTTCTATAACTTGCAATTCAGGCCTTAGAGGACACCTTTCGCTCAATTAGGAATTTGCATTGAGAATTTTTGTATTGTGTATTCATCGAATTGAAGCTTTGGCAATATTTGCAATTTTTATTTGAGTCAGCTATTTAATAAAAATGTTAAAATTTCACACAAGCCTTTATATTTGGGAGAGAAGGTAACTAAACAAGGATGGACCCAAATATTGAGGCGAAAAGAAAATTATCTTTCTCTTTATCACAAAACTGGGGCTCATTCTATATATAGCCTGATTTACATTCATAAAAATTATATGCCTATGAGCTTATTAATTGATCTAAAGGAGATCCACCAGCAGTCGCCAACCAGTCGACTCCGGAAGTGTCAATGAGCGACATTAATAACCCGTATTGTGCTGAACAACGCCGCCGTCGGCATACAGATGAGTGATGAAAGTCTATTAAAGAACAACAAAAAAAGAACGAAGAAGTAGCAATTGGCCTGCGCAATGGGAACGGCAAGTGGAACCACAAATATGAACACAATTGTGATATTAAGATCGAACTTCCGCGAATTCACACACACTTGTGCACAGCCACCCACTGCCGACATATTTGCCCGTAAACAATTCGACAGAAACAGGCTTATGAATGTCATAAATGACCTCGAGCCAGGTGGACGACGAACAGCCACGAAAGCAGGATGATAATGAAAATCGGGCTGAAGAGCGTGGAATGGATGACAAGCGACAACGTATAATGAATGGTAATTAAAGCACAACGAAAACGCATTTCGCCGCGAGGGAAAAATAAAGAGAAGTAGCAAAAGTGATTATTTTGCACGGCATTGTATTTATTACGGATTTTTAAAGCCCAGTAAGATATTAACAGCGGGTATTTTATATTTATAAAGATAAGGATAAGAATAAGGAAGAAGACGAGGAAAATGGATAATGGTAGGGATAAGGATAAGGATAAGGAATTTGGAATAAAGATAAGGGTAGGGATAAAGATAAGGGTATGGATAAGGGGAAGGATAAGGATAACGATAAGGATAGGGATACGGACAAGGATAAGGATACGGATAAGGATAGGGATATGGATAAGGATGAGGTTAACGATGAGGTCGAAGGAAATGATGAGGAAAGGGATGAAGATAAGGAAAAGCATCAGGATAATAATAAGAACGGTAAAGATGAGGTTCAGGATAGAGATAAAGATAAAAATAACATTGGATTTGAACCGTGCTGAGCATTCCTCATTTATTTTTTTTTTATCATAACTATCTTATTCATTAATATGCGCTCAAGTAGAGACACATGTGTAGTGTTGGCATCTGTGCGGCAACATGAGTAAAGCTCGTGTTATTTTCAGTTATAAAATGTGGAATAAATTGTTGGCAAATAATCATGAAATTCAATTTCCAGCACGCATCAAGCAAGCTGTGCTAATTCTGTCTGCATTGTGTCATCACTTTATTAACGCAGCGTGAAATATGTTTTCATTTGTTGCTGCCACAAAGCAGTAGCGAAATGAAATTATATGATTTGAATAATAATTGAATTAAAATCAGCAGAAAGAAACAAAACAACCCTCACCCATGCGCCAAGACTGCAAAATAACGAAGAAGAAACAGATGAAGCAAGCGACTTCGCGCACACACACACACACACACACACATATATATATATATGTATGGTATGTATGTATGCAGGCACGCACCAAATCAGAAGAAATACTGAAAATTACCGCAGCAACATGTCGTGCTGCCAACAACGGACTGCCACAGCTGGCAGCATGAGTGTGTGTGTATGTGTGTGCGGTTATTTGGTTGTTGCCTGCCACAGCACAATTACGAGCGAAATTAAATCATTGCATGTATAATGCGCAATGTTGACAGCAAAGAAAATATACGAGTGGAATATATGGTATCTACATACATACATACATACATACATGCCGATATACATATGTATGTATGTGGCAGATGATCACACACATTCATGCATAAGCATTGACGCGTTTGTTTGCGTGTGTGGTGAAACAGCAGAGGACAATCCCACAATCATTGTCAGATTCATATGCAACAGTATGTGGCAACACACGTACCCWAATGCACAAACATTCCCTAACAAACACACGCACTCATGCACGTGGCAATCAGGCAAAAGTTCATTATATGGAAATGCGTTGCGGGCATGGTCTGGCGCCAGGCGGCTCGGCCCTTGATAGTCGATGGGCGGTCGGCGGCGCAGTGAGGTCTTCATTTCCTACGCTGACAAGCATGCCACCGCGTCGTGCATCATGTGCAACGCGTGCCGACTGCACACACATCAGAATGCGTAAACTTTATACGGGGTGCCGCCGAATGGAAAGTTAGGGAATCCGCATAAAATACGCTGATTGCAATCCCGTTGAGGTTTTGTATCAATCGGACTTTATAAGACGTATGTATGTGTAATACATGATACATATATAATATAATATATAAATATAGTCAGTGAACGAAGGGCGTTTGAAAGTTTGAAGCAAAAATAACAACACACACAAATTGAGAAGTTTGAAGGCAATGTAGAGAAGTTATCACGTTTGAGGTGTGCTAGTAACTGCGAGTAGTTCTACATATTCCTTAAGTCAGAACCACTCAACTCAATCCGAATCTTGCCTTAACTACGTTAGTCGCTACATAAAACTCTTGGATTATATTTGATTAAATACGGAGACCACCGATTCCTTAACAAAGGTTTTCATAGTTTTTGGGACATTACCCTATTAAATAAGGTTATAGTTTACAAAATGCATAATAATTTTATATCGTTGATCTAGCACTTTCAAATACACTCGTGKCCACGCAAACCTTACCGCTCAAAACTTTCAAGTATTGTGCATATTTGACAGCACTTTATAGCGGTACTTTTTGCGGCATAGAAATTTTTATTTAGAAATAAGTTAATGACATGTTGTTAATCAAAAATATTAAAAATTAAAAACAAAACACATTCAGCTATAGATAAATTAATTGAAAGATAGTAAGCTTTACCAAATTAGCTCGAAATGTAAGAGATTGACATGCGATGGTAAAGTGATATTATTTATTTTTTTAATTTATTATCATTTGCGCTATATTTGAAATCGCTGATATCTTCTTTTTACGTTATGCGGCATTTATATACATGTACATATATGTATATTGGATAATCGATAAAGTCTTTTCGCATTTCTAATCAAACTCTAACTTATTTTTTATATATATACTAATGCTATAAGTAAATAAACAAATATGTACCAGTTTTGCCAATCGTCCACTAGAGGCATTATTCCATCGGTGTAAGCCGAAATTTCCAGAACGAAAGAGAGCGAACCATTGTTGTGCTACTCGAACTGATCGTCACAAATTTCATTGGTGGCTTGAGTGGAAYTCTTCCATCTTTATAAAAATTTTCAAAATATAGAGAATTTCTTTATTATTTTCACTCATTTTCGAACAGCTGTAACTTTTTTTTTTCAATTTCTCTTGGAATTTAATTTTTTTTTGGTTGGGTGAAGCTTAAAATCTCATCTTTCCAACACTATATGGTATGACGCAATGTTGTTGGTTGCACTAGAGATATACGACTGCAACGACATCTATTGACAAAAAACGAAAATACTTTTTCAACCCAATATATTAATACAATCGCTTATTGTAAGCTTCTGCTGGGGTGGCCATCAGAGCGCTATTCGCTAGATGTTGGGCAATTTTCACTTCATACTCATAATCCCAAACCTGGTCTCCAGTAACAAAGCGTTTGATGTATGTAGGACTCTCAACTACATTATCAACGATATTTTTTCCTACATCTACTCACATCGTTTTTGCAAGAAATAAGATATTTTGGTACCCATAACCTTAACCGAAATGTGTTGAGTCGTTCCATAAGAGAAATTGCGATCCCCTGCTACTTCTCTGGTATCACTAAACGGTTTTCCAGCATTATTGTTTTAACTTTTTCGATGTTACGTTTGCTACCCCTCCACACTTGTGCTCGTCATAAAGTAGCCTCCCACACTTCCGGCACAGTTAAAACGATTCTGAAGTCGTAATTTCATTAGAAACAAAAAAATTTCAATTATTGTTAAATTTCTAATCATGGTAAAAATCGCCAGACAAATTTTTCGCGAAGTAAATAAACACCTGTCAACCACAACCATTGACATAACTGGATTGAATTCCTGCAAACATAAAAAAGTTTGTATCAAGGATGAAAAAAAAATGTCGAATCGGCTTTCGCGTGCAGTATACTTAGACTTATTGATATGCTCTTTAATTTCGAAAGTTACATCAATACAAAAAAATATTAAAGTTGAAGGTGTGAAATAATAAACGATCGCCGCTGAAGCTCTGCATCCTCAACTGAATTTGTTTATATGCTGTCTTCACTATTTTCAACAAACATACACCATGACCCCTACCTGAAAATATCTCGCTGCTTTTCCAGAACATTATTGCCGAGGGCTTTACTTCAAAGATCAAGTATTCGGAATATCCGTCCCCAGTTTTATCAATAAGTATTTACGATCGCTGAACCGATTAGAAGTTTAGGAAGACTGTCGTCCCCCTYAAAGTAATCCCCATTGGCCCCAACACATTTGCGCCTACGTTTTTTCCAACCCTCGAAACAGTTGTTAAAGTCAATTTCCCGAAGAGCCTTCAATGCGCGTAGGRATTCACGTTTAACGTCTACAATTGACTCAAAACAGTCGTTTGAGTTTGCTGAATAGCCAAAAGTCACACGAAGCTCGATTAAAGAAAACTGTCACATAACTTGATTTTTGACCTGCTTTGAYATGGGTTTTTGGCTTTGTCTCAYCTTTGACAYGAAATTCGGCCGATTGAACGTCTGTTTCAGGATCGTAAGCATGGATCCAAGACGCATCGCCAGTAATAATACGTTTAAAGACATTGTTTCACAGACGTAACGCGAAGCTATTTTTCGAAAAAATTTAGTTATTTTGGAACCAGTCGTGCTGTCACTTTTCTTACGCCCAAATGATCTTTCAAAATAKTTTTCACATATTCTTCCAACAATCCAACAATCYCAGTAAGATCTCTAGCTGTTAATCGTCATTTCTCAAAATTCTCAAACAAAAACACATGCTCGCRAAAAACAATTATCACCGAAGGCATTTTCCAACATTCTGAACATTTCGACACGARTAATTTGATTCCGCACACAAAATTTATTGGAACTTCTTCGTTAAATAATTCCACTCATCGTAAAAATCGCCGAATGTACTTTATGTACTTAAAACAAAACACTAATGATTATTTTGATGTCACATTTGGCATAGATGCCATTGACAGTTTTACCAACCCAGCAAAAAAAATATTTCGACGAATAGGTTTTCGCACAAAAGTTAAGATTAAAAAGCCTTACTAGTTTTTGTCCACAGTAGTATGTAATCATCACATTATTTTTGTTAGTTTAACACAATTATATTTACAGCCTTTACGCTGATACGATCAACTTTTTATGTCCCACCATTCTTTTCCATTACAAAACAAAGTGAGCAAGTAATTAAGCTTTCACTCAGGGAATATATTATGTACATTATTAAAGCAAACAAGACTCGACTCATTTTCACGCAATCTCTAGCTGTCTCTCTTTCCCGATTCTCTCGGTCTCACTAATTGATTTCTAGTTCATGGCTAACTGTAATATCAACAATGATAGAGCATTCATTTAAATTTAACGGTTTTGTCAAAAGGTACGCCCCGCCATTACCACCGAAAGCATTAACTTCTAACCAACGTTCGATGCGACTGCCTTCATGCCGTGCTTATTTCCACTCATTTGCATAACGGCAGTCTTCAATGTAGCATCGCCACAGTACGCACATATCTAGCGAATACATCCGCGCCAATTTCAGTTGCCATGTATGGACATTTTGTGTTGATTTTCGTGTTGACATACGCGATTGAGTCCGATGCGGCCTATAGCATGGAGTTGCCGGACACCCTCTGTAACTCAACGATACGCTACAATGTTAGATATGCAGTGAGCACTATTGTGAATAGATACTTCGTGCCAAGCTCCAGCGAAATGATGGTGTCCGCCCATGCGAAGCATAAGCAGTCGTGGCGGCTCATGCAGGATTTGCTCACTTGTGCGATGCCATTTATGTTTAACATCAAGCTGCAAATCGAAACCTTGGACGCGCCACGCTTTCCAACCCATGCAAGAAATTACAATCTGCTGCTTATCGATGGAATGCAGGCGTTAAGGTGAGTATGCCTTTGCAGATACTCTAACGATCGTTTAAATCTAACTAAACTCATCGTTCATTACACACAGTGAGCTGGATCCAGCATTGTATACGAAAGACTTCGATTTCCCCGAGCACTATTTGATACTCCTAATAGACCCAGACACATCTCTTATGCCAAATCTGCTCATCACCAGCATCTTGAGCTACTTCTTTCGCAACTATCTCATCAACGTCAGCGTTTTGTATGAAAGTAAGCCCRATTATGTCGAAGTCTACACATATTTTCCTTTCATGGATAGAAGTGCGTGTAAGGCAAACAACGTGCGTTTAATTAATGCGTACAATGGCACTTGGGCTAAGCCACTGGCGACGAATATCTTTCCGAAYAAGCTCACGGATTTTCAGAATTGTTCGCTCACAGTGGCTGTCTGGGACTCGCCGCCGTATTTAAGTTACTACCCCAATAGAAGTGGTTTTGCGCAGTTGGGTTCTTTCGAAGGCGATATGCTCGTCGAATTAGCGAAGAAGCTCAACTTTAGCATGGAGCTGGTGGAGCCAGCGAACGATGAGCAACGCGGTCGCTACTTGGAGAATGGTAGCCTAACTGGCGCCTTGCAATTGGTATATAAGTCTTTCTTAAGTATTTTCCTCCGTTAATTTCATCAAAGCTTTATTGCTATCCAATCCATTATTCTTACATACTTTCTCTCATCWTCTCTTTCTTACTCAGCTGCATGATCATATGGCGGACTTAAGTTTGGGTTGCTTCCGTTACACTGTAGAACGTTGTGCGCTGCTCACTGGTGCWCTGCCGTACTATCAGACCTGGGAAATATTTGGTGCCCARTTGACTGGTGAAACCTACTCATCTTTGGAAATATTCACACTCCCCTTCGACGCGGGGACTTGGTTTGGACTCTTATTCAGTTTCCAATTAATCATGCTTCTAGCCTATATTGTATACCATCGCAGCAAGGACTCAGCGCTTGCCCACATTATGATTGGTTATCCGAAACCACGTTCTCCCCTAATCAACGCATACAGCTTGTTTCTCGGTATTGCCGTGCAACGAACTCCACGCACAAACTTCACACGTTTCGTACTGATTATGTGGATCATTTATGGTTATGTGATGCGCAGTGCCTATCAGAGCTTTCTCTATCAACTACTACAAACTGATCTCTACCGTACACCGCCACAAACTATCTTCGAACTCATCGAAGCCGGTTACTCTCTCGTAATGACCCCGTCTACACTGCGCACAGTGAATGTGGCTCCCCTGATACGTAGCGGTCACATACCAATTATACTAAACAACAGCACATACGAATGGAAGACTTACGAAATGGTGGAGCAAATAGGTGGAAGGTTGGCTGGCGTTTCGCCAAAAGACTATCTCACTTACTATGTGATGTCGAAGGGTGAACGTGGTGCTTTCTATGTGCTGCCCGATCGATTCTTTGCTCACCACATCACTATGTACTTCCCAAAGCATAGCTACTTGATTGATCGGTTYAATTTCTTGCTCATGCAATTGCGCAGCGAAGGTCTGATCGATCACTGGGCTGAGAAGTATCTAGAYGTGAGTTACTTTGATCCAGCTGCGGCCGTAGAGAACGATGCGCTGRATTTAGACGACCTGGGTGGATTGTTTTTGATGTATCTGGCGTTGGTTGCCTTAGCGACGCTGGTATTTCTTGTGGAATTGCTGTGGGGCAGATGGGGATGGACAATGTGATAGGCTTAGCCAGTGCAAAACGAACATTTAAAAAATTTTATAATAAAAAAAAAAACCCTTGATGTGAAATCCATTTTAGTTTTTGGGATATCTGAGAAGCCAATGTTGCTGCAGCCTTAACCACGTTTTTTTATCTACAAGTATACTAAATTCTTAAGCTTAAGCTTCTATCGACTTATTGTGTGAAAGATTAAAGAACACCGTCAACAAACTGATTGGACCTTATCAGTGTGGCTTTCTTCTTCTTCTTAATTGGCGTAGRCACCGCTTACGCGATTATAGCCGGGTTAACAACAGCGCGCCAGGCGTTTCTTCTTTTCGCTACGTGGCGCCAATTGGATATTCCAAGCGTGGCCAGGTCCTTCTCCACCTGGACTTTCCAACGGAGTGGAGGTCTTTTTCTTCCTCTGCTTCGTCCGGCTGATATTGCGTCGAATACTTTCAGAGCTGGAGTGTTTTCGTCCATACGTACGACATGACCTAKCCAATGCTGTCTTTTAATYCGCTGAACTATGTCAATGGCGTCGTGTGAGTATATCTCGTAAAGGACCATAAATCTTTCGCAGGTCCTTTCTTTGGAAAACTCCCAACGTCGACTTATCAGTTGTTGTCATTGCCTATGTCTCAGCACTACATAGCAGGACCGGAATTATGAGTGACTTACAGTTTAGTTAGTTTTTATTTGTTGAGTTTGAGAAGACTTTGCTTCTCAATTGCCTACTCAGTCCGAAGTAGCACCTGTTGGCAAGAGTTATCCTGCGTTGGGTTTTTATGGCTGACATTGTTGGTGGTGTTTATGCTGGTTCCAAGATAGACGAAATTATATACGACTTCAAAACTATGACTGTCAACAGTGACGTGAGCGCCAAGTCGCGAGTGCGACGACTGTTTGTTTGATGACAGGAGATATTTCGTCTTGCCCTCGTTCACTGCCCGACCCATTTGTTTTGCTTCCTTGTCCAGTCTGGAGCAGAAAAAACCTAGATTATCAATTGACCACATATTCACCATGCGCTAAATCTTGGAAAAGATCCGTGAAAACAGGATCGACAAACACCACCTCTTCGTCGATTTTAAGGCTGCTTTTGACAGCATGAAAAGGAGTTGCCTTTATGTCGCGATGTCTAAATATAGTATCACCGAAAAATTAGTATGGGTGTGAAAACTGACGTTGAACAATACCAAAAGCTCTGTCAGGATCGGGAAGGACCTCTCCGGGCCATTCGATACCAAACAAGGTTTCAGACAAGGTGACTCCATTTCCTGCGACTTCTTCAACGTAATTCGAACTCCAGAACTATACTGAGAAGGCACCATCTTCTATAAGAGTGTGCAGCTGTTGGTGTATGTTGATGATATTGATTAGTTCTGCTTTCTCCAATATGGAAGCAAATGGGTCAGGTGGTGAACGAGGGCAAGACGAAATATCTCCTGTCGAAAAAAAGAAACTACTAGCGCGCTGTTGTTAACTCGGCTATAACCATGTAAGCGGTTTCTACGCCAATAAAGAAGAAGAATAATTTTGAGATAGCTTATGGACGAGCTTAGAAAGAGTGAAACCATTCCCAATAGAAGGGTAAAGGGTCTTTCACTGTTTAATCTTTCAAACTTCCAAAATTTTTTACTTTAGACCAGAAAATTGGAATAAACATTCGATTGCTGGGCTCGAGGGTCGGACTGCATACGAAAGTATAGAGAATCGCCATTGAACACTCAAATGTCTTTCGAATATTTTAAATAAATATTCCTCATTTCTTAATCGACACACTCTCAGCTTGAACTTTGACCTTCTCTGTATAGCATACCTATTTTGTAAAGCAAATTTACAAATTGTAAACAAGTTCGCACCATTACGGAAATAAACTATATAAATACCTCGCCGATCGCTATCTAAAATTATAGACCCATCTATGTTATTTCGCGCCAACTACACTATCACGAAAATCTTAATGGATCGGCTTATATCATACTCATGCAGCAACAGCGTCAACATGTTGGCTGTGCATGGCGCCAACAAGAGTGGGGGTGTGTAAAAATTCGGCGTGCCATCGTAAAATGATGTACGCTAATGGAAGTGGAACGTCCTAGRTTAACTGGTTAAGAGCATTTCGTGTGTAACGGATGCGTCAGACATGCAAAGTGAAAGTCGAAATCGCCTAGTGCCGCTTACCGAACAGTATGCTAAATAGTTCGTATGTGGGACTGGCGGAAGTCAGTTTGCGAAAATTGTTTTCGCGTAACAAACGACATGGATATGATTTTGGGTGACCTTGGGAATGGTGGTTTTGAGAATACTGGAAACTACACAATGGTAATGGCCATTGCCTGGACAATTATTCACGCTTATGGGAAGTATAATTCAGCACCATTGGTTATATCGCAGTATGCGAGCAACCCTCAGGCTCACGCTTATCAGGCGCAGCTTATCGAAGCTTTGATGATACATTTGCAGCAGCGGCACTATCGTGTCTTCCTTATGGAGGAAGAAACGCTCTTCGGCAATGAGTCTCACTCTGACTGGGGAGATTTTTCAGAAGCCGCAGTTTGGTTCGTCGACAGCTGGAACTCCTTTGAGTAAGTTGATAGCTCAATGCTACCTAACCATATTATTATTTGTATACTTTCTAGTGCGCTAGCCACGGATTTGGAGGATCCGAAGAGCACATACAAACGCAGTGGTTTGTTTGTACTCGTCTACACCGGCAACGAAATCGAACGCTTAACAACAGTTAAGCGTATATTCAGCCGTTTTTTCGAACTTTTCGTTATAAATGTAAACGTTTTTCTGCTAATGGACACAACTGCGTTTGCCTACACCTATTTCCCTTTTACGCCGAACAAATGTCATTCGGCCAAGCCCGAACTACTGTTTTCGTTTCGCAACAACCAGGCAAGGTTCAAACACAAAGGTCACCAAATATTTTTCCCCCCTAAAGTGCGCAATTTGCATGGCTGTGAGTTGGCCATAGTGACATGGCACGATCCACCATTTATAGTTTTGGATCAAGATCCGGTTAGCGGTCGCATCAAMTCAGTCGAAGGTATCGAGGGCTTGCTGATCACCATTTTAGCAGAAGCTATGAATTTTACTATAAGAATTGTGGATCCACAACCTCGAGATCGCGGAGCTATTTTTGAAAATGGCACACTTACCGGCGTCACAAAAATGGTGAGTAAAAGGAAGTCTCCTTGCTCTAGCGATATTAACTTTAAAATCCCGACCCAATCCATAGATAGCGGAGGCCAACGCAAATATTACGATTATATACATAATGTATGAGAAAAAACGTGCCCAAGTTATGGATGCGACCTTTTCGTACATGAGCTTTCCTTTATTGCTCGCCATACCGCATGGACGTCCGCTCTCTCCGTTGCAGCGCCTATTGAGACCTTTTAAGTTCATAATTTGGACGCTGATTGGCTCCAATATCGTGCTGGCCGTGCTCCTCATATACGCACTCAAATTTCTAGGCAGCAACGGTCTYGTTTCATTTGTCTTTGGCAGCAGTAATCGAATTCCGTTCAGCAATCTGTGGGCCTCGCTTTACGGCAATGTTATTCATAATCAATTACCATATCGCAACTTTTCGCGTTATCTCCTGGGCCTGTGGTTGCTGTGCACATTGGTTTTACGCTCCGCTTATACCGGGCAGCTTTTTATCAATTTGCAGGATGGTCGCGCACTCACATCGTTAAAATCATTTAAGGAGATAGCCGAGCAGAATTACACCGTTAATACCGCACCAGTATTGACCGAGTTATTGAGTTCAGCGCTTGGGGAATCGTCTATTGGTCATATTGACGGCGGTAAAAACACTATGCCGAGGATATTGAAACGAATCGCCCACGGTTCTAAGGAAGCACTGACTATAATCGAGCCGGCATTGCTTTATTTCAACTATCAACAGACCACGGAGGATGAAAGGGTGGCAATTCTGCCGCAAAAGCTGATAATGACGCCGCTCACAATGTATATGCCCAAACATTCCTATCTGCTTTGGCCAATCAACAGAATTATTCTCGAGTTCATTGGAGTAGGCATAGTCGATAAATTTGAGAAAAGTTATCGCTCGATTAACCCGATCACTGAATCACAAGAGCCTGTGAAATTGTCACTGTTCCTGCTGCTGGGCATATTTAGCCTCTATGGAGCTCTACTGATCCTATGCATTCTGATTTTCCTCTTGGAGCTTTGGACAGTTCGATCGCCTTTGACTAAAATGCTGATGGATTTTTTGAACTATTAAGCGAGAATTGCAGTGATTAACCGAATAAAATATTTACGAAATACTTGTAGAAGACAAAATAATATTGCTGATAGAAGTAACCAAATTGTTCCTAACTCTTTTAACACGAATTGTGTGCATCTGAATAAAAATTGCTTCTATGAAAATCTCAAGAGGTGGCCGYAGTTATTTGTATTTGGACACTTAGTAGTAATTGGAAAGTATTGGATAATTTGTGTGGTGACTWTGTTATTATTTATTAGTTGCGAATAGGAACGTAGCTGCTAGAATGTCCTATATCCATTTAAGGACCTCTTCAACTATGAATCACACATAAAGAAATTTTAGACGAGGCGAAAGATAAAGCTCCTTTATTGCGACCATTTTCCATGTTCTGCCACATGGTGAATATCTGAACAGACCTGGTCTGGTGCCATAAAGATAAGGTTCCGTTGATTTTTGGGTWTTACACTTTCTCTTTTCAAGTCATGCGTTCGACAAAACCTTTGATGCCTCATTGAAATAGCTATGTCCAGKGTAATCGGTAGAGATTATCTTAGTACGACCTAATCAATTCGACCTTATTTAGTGTATTATTTGGAGTTATTAATAGTCGAGTAGAGAGAAATAAAGTCCTTCGTGCATGAGTGTAAAATCAGATTCAAACCTGTTCCCGCAATTTGAGTAGTGTTCTGTAAAACTTAAAGCATCAAGTAAAGAATTTGAAATACCGTCCCACAGYTCCCTTATACCGAGATACTCTCAGAGAGCAAGAATACAAGTTATRATTGCACCTTCTCGATGTCGAACCTTCCTTTTGTTTGTTGACGTCCGTTTTTTGCTACGCAGAGGCGGGTGTGTATCTTCGGGACCTCGGAGCGTTCCCACACTGCCTACCCTGGCGTTAAAGTCGTCAAGCACGAGRTGGGGGCAACTCTCATAGGTGCGCTCCAAGCGCTCATAGAAGGCATCTTTGGTCACATCCTTCTTCTCTTCCGTCGGGACTTAGAAAATCAGCGTTATGTTGAAGAACTTCGCTTTGATACGAATCSTGCCTAGTCGTTCATTCACCAGGGTGAATGCCAGCATACGGCGACGGAGTCTCTCTCCCACCATGAATCCCACACCAAATTTGCTCTCCTTAAATATCTCCAATAGATAAAAAGGTAGGAAAGCTTTTCAAATATACACAGTCATAATTTATCTTCATAATTTTATTTGAAAGTTCTCTTAATGCGCCGTTTACATTTAGTAACCAATTGGGATGTTTACTCCCATTTCCAAAGCCTTTCAACGACTAAAACAAAAGCACTCAGCACATTTCCGGTAAGCCAAACATACCAGGCACCGGACAATTGTTGAACAGTAACCTTTGTTATTGGTTCCTCGGATCCACTKTCGAATCGCAGACTCATATCCAGCAGCTCTCTAACCCATTTCTCCCACAAACCCACAGTGATGTATCGCAAAATGATGTCATTGAAGCGATGTAAGAGCATGGAATTGCTCGCCATGTAGAAGCTTAACTGTTGCGTAAACACCCGTTCCTCTACCACGTGGACGCCCTTGGTAAAGGACAAATTGTAACGCTTGAAGTAACCCACATATTCGTATGGCGTTAGTATGGCAATGCGCTGATCTGGCCGACGCACCAACTCGAAACTTTCAGAACGTGATATRTTCAAGACTTGCGCGCTCGAAGAAATCACGGTCAAATTGTGTATAGTGGCCAACACATCATCGGTCATGAGCAGCTGATAGTTCTGACGCAATAACTCCTCAATTGTATTCGGCGGCGGTCGACCTATATTGGACTTAATCAGGTTGTACAAGAAYGCCTGGTAGGAGCTGCGCAGCAACATTGTCATTATTAGCCAAAGCATTAGAACGTACCGTGCGAAATTTCGCCGTGGCACCTGACGTGGCGGGAGTGCTCCGCCCAAACAAACGTTAAACATATTTATTCCCGGCATGTGATTTGTGGCGCCAAACACAAAGTGACTTCGTGTTACGCCCATCAAAGAAAAAATCAGCCGAAGCGCAAATACGCCGAGGTAGATAAACAACAGCAAACGCCAAATGTGGCTTCTAAACGGCAAAAATAACTTTCTAAACGGTGAGTAGGGCTCCAGRTTGGAGTTGACAATGAAGTTCAAAGTACTGAAGAAATAAGGAAATGTGGGCGTGAAAATGTCGTCTTTAGCTGGCGTTCTATATGGGAAAGCACCAACTACGAAATCCGTTCCGTTCGCAATAAGCTAGTTCGAGGTGTGWAAATTGATTAACAGATTAACATGTGACTAATGTCAAATGTTTTGTGCTCACCTCTTTAAAAACCATACCTTTCTTATCCAGGGTATGCGTGCTCTCATAGTCGTCAAGCAAACGAAATTTCAAGGAAAAGTTCAAAGTCATTGCTAAGTATTCCAACAGCTTGCCTTCAATACCTGCCAGTGTACCGACTTCACCGCTCGGCCCCTTGAAACTGCGGTATGGCATTTCCTGCCAAGTCGCGCAAAGCAGAGCACAGCCATGTAAGTCTGCCAGTTTGTCGGGATARAAGTTGGTATGCCACCACCGTGAATTGGTGAAGCGGTTGCTTATAGTCGGCGCCAACCCTTTGCAATGGAACTCATTGAAGGGRTGAATGTTGTAGAGCAGCGACAAGTTGGTCAACGCATACACCAAGACGTTGGCATCGATTATGCCCAAAAACCAATTGAGCTCGAATATTTCGAAGAGCACATCATAGTAATGCGCCGAGTCGAAGGTATGTAAGACGATAACGAAGTAGCCGTTCGTGTAGAGGTGATACTTGGCGAACTCCGCATAGAGCGATCTAAATGAATGATGTAGAAAAAAACAAAACATATGATAAGTACCACCAAAAATGTATCAACTCTCTGCACACGAACTTTAGAGAAGCTGCAGAATCGACCAGTAGTACATTATAGTGACGTTCATAATCGCCCGGCACCGGTTCGGCCATACCAACGCGCACTGCGGTATTTTTACCCGATGACCACAGTACATTTTCCATAATGTCACCAAGCAGGTAACGCCTCTCTGGCCGCTGAACAAAGGCGTAGAGGTTATAGGTGCGCACCTTTCGGTTGCCGATAAAGCTGCTCTGCACCATCTCCACAATAGCGGCAGAGAGATTTCCAGCAATCTCTGCGTAGTCAGGACCATCTTCCACTCCCTTTCTTTGCATAAACATAGTATTACCGCCGCGGAACAGCGATAGGAACACAGCGACGTACAAAACCGTTTGAGGACACATTTCGAAATTCTTGGAGAACGTCACTCGGTTCTAACGTACCCGTGAATAGCAATGTACGGCCGGTAGTCGCGAGATTCTCTTTTATATGAAATGCAACAAACGTTAATAACACCCTCGGTTATCTTCCTATAATTTTGTTAATGGAATTATTAACATAATTCCACTAAATCGCCATGAAAATATAATTAAATCGYTGTTATCACTAACTCACGAACAAGTGGATGAAAGTGAAACCGGAATTTTGCGCGGACTAAAACTACAGCTAAGTGTTATTGATGTACACAGGACGAGTCCACATATAAAGTGGTAGACTTGAGCCCGATTTTCGGGATTATAGTAATGYGAGTGTTTTTTAAAATATTTTTGATTTATTTAAGTGGCGCCCTTAGTCCGATTCAATCATTTCTTTACAGACCAAACACTCCTCGTGTACTCTTCGTCGTATATTATGCGATTGCTTTCCTCAAAATCCAAGAGTCTTCCCTAGGTTGGTTGAAAGTTCAGTGTTCAGAGGTAGAGGATACTTGGTCAGATATTAAATAGTTAAACCTTCAACGTGAGTAAACTCTCCTAAGCTGATTACTCCAAACCGCAGTATCGGTTATGATTTGTACTCATCAAGTAAAATTATTTTTTTTGGAATCCTATCTGATTCTGATATATTATATTTAGATCATTATTCTTTAGACATATACAGGTATAATATTAATAAGAATTTCCTCGGAATTTACTCCTCATTTCCCCTCACATACTCGRCAAAGAATACCACCAATGCGATGACCCACATATAACATTGGATCTCAAATATACCGTAGAGCTGTTTTAGTGTCAATGACGGCTTGTGTAAATCTGTCCCCTTTTTATTCGCATGAATTTCCCCAACAAACAGCCGTGACCAGTGATTGATTATGCCGCTCGCACGTAAGTTTCGCAGTATTTTATTCACCGGCGTTGCCAAATAAGAGTGTTTCGTAAAGTAGACGGATATATGATGTACGTAGATGTCCTCGTTCAATATAATGAATTTACCGTTTTTCTGTTCACTGATCATATAGTATCTGAGAAAGTCACTGGGCGTGGATGCTGCCAAATTTTTCTCCGGATTATCCTCCAAAACAGTGTATACATCGGTATCGCTAACATTCATCATCAGTAGTTCAATCTCTCGACTTTCCACTGCCTTAATTTTGGACATAGAGTCGGCCGTGGACGCTGTCACAACCAACTTGTATCCACGGTGAATCAGTTGGTCCAGGGTCGCAGGTGCCGAGATGAGTTTTTGCGTACTGAAAAAATCGTAAAGTAGAGCTTGATAGGAAGACCGCAAAGCTGAGGTGAGTAGTAGCCACATGACGAATATATAGCGCGCAAGATTTGACGACGTTTCGGGTATTGCTATTTGAGCCAGAAGAATACCCGACCACATGAAAATCATCTCTCTAATATGCAGTATGCCAAAGATAAAGTATAAGAGGCGTAGGCTTAACCGATGTAATATAAATGCTAGAAATATCGGCAATAAATAGAAGATCAGTAAGGAGCTCCAGACATAAATATTGAAGGGATACGTTAAAATTTCGTACGTGGACCAAGGTTCTTGCTTCGCTAATACGGCGAGTACTTGATTGGTTTGATAAAATGTCAACGAYGAGGTGAGCACCGTTGAACGTTCCAGTGTACTTCGAAAGCAACCCAAGCTTAGGTCGCCCGACTTTTCACTCAACTGAAATACAAAACACGAACGAAAGGGCAAAGGTAAGGTTTTCTATCATTCCTAACAAAATTTGTTCATTTTTTATAATCAATACTTTGATATACGCACCATTTTAATGGCCCCCGTCAAGGTTCCGTTCGACATTACCAATCCACGTTGTTCGTTACGTAGCGGCGTCGTATAATTCACATCAAAATTTAATTTAGCTATCAAAAGATTTAAAAGTTCGCCTTCCATACCACCATACTGCAACTGACCCTTTTCGGGCTTGGGCAACGTTACATAAGGGGGCACATTCCACAGAATTGCCATTATGGGACAGCCGTAAAAGTTTCGCACCTTATCAGGGAAYAGTGCTGAGCTGCTCATCTCAGTAACGGATTTACCACGATTCAATTGAATCGGTAGAGTGCTCTTGCAGCGATCGCGCGAAAACGGAAAGTACGTATAAAGCTCTATACCAGTGCCGTTAACTTCCACGAGCACGTCCACATTTAAAATATAGTGACGCCAACAATAATCGAAAATCGCTGATAATCCCGACATTAGATGAGAACGATTAGTTACCGGAGGCATGATCATCAAATAGAATTCGCTGAAATCATTACGCTGGGCGTGAAACCCCGGGTCAATGTCACTGAAAGAATATTTCAATAACGATAACATTTGCAAGGGTTATGCAATATGTCTTGACTTACGTCAGCGCTTCGTACGAGTCGATCAATAATATGTTGTATAAGTCGAAWTTCTTCGGTGTCGCCAAACCCGCATGTACATTGATCTCCACCTTCATTTCCTTTGCGGTCATTAAGACCGACGTTAACAAGTCAATGAAATAATCAACAGCTCCGTCATCACTTGTGCGCATCGAGATCGAATAACTCTTCGTATATTTCCTGAAGAAATTCGCTTGGTAATGCAGAATTGCACCGAACATATGAGAAAACTGCGTTCYTGTGGTTAGTACGTTGGCTTCAACATTAGCCTGCACAGAGCACAGCGACAACAGGCAGGCAGAAATTGTGACACGCACTATCGTCGACCACATATCAATTGCAATTAAACATAAAATTTCATTTACCGGGCCTCTAACTGCGCGATGTACCTATTATTAGTGCCATTAAATTAAAAGCCTATAATATTCGTGGAATGGCCTCTAATGAACTTTGAAAGGTAAGGCTGATACTAGGCGTACCCCTGAAGCCATAAATCATTCTGAAAATCCTATAGTACAGAGTCAAAATGGTGGACTCCGATGCCTAATATAAATGGGTTGTAATATATTGGTTTTATTAASACAACATAAGAATATCAATGTTTTTGCTTTGCAAAATATTTATTACCTAATAATTGACTTTATTTGTTTAGACATGATAAAAAAGAATATTAACAAGCACATGTGTGTGCATATGACACGTTTTTTTTATGTAAATAGTAGCTTTTAGCTTAAATCGAATTGCTATAAAAAATTTATGAAAATAAATGCACTTCTGGGATTCCTTTTGTATTTTTCACATAATTCCTTTTTTCCTTACAGCTTTTGCAAAAGAATGGAGGAGGCGCCACCGCCACCGTTGCAGATTGAAGCGCAACCGAACTCGCCAGGTTTCAGAGCATGTGACAAGTGCGTCACCAAACGGGCACCTGACATACCGATTGGATGGCCTATGGACACAGCACCRCCATGTATATTCACTTTGGCAGGGTCGATGTCGAGTTTCTTTATATTAGCCAAAACTACCAGCGAGAAAGCTTCGTTGATTTCCCACATGGCAACATCTTGCTTGTTTATRCCGGCACGTTGCAACAACTTTGGCACGGCGAAGGCGGGTGCAATGGGAAAATCGATTGGATCTGTTTCGGCATCCTGGAAAGCTACTATACGTGCCATTGGTTTCAGTTTCAAGCGTTCGGCTGCTTCAGCAGTCATCAGCACTGTGGCAGCACCACCGTCATTTAGCGTGGAGGCGTTGCCGGCTGTAACCGTACCATTCTCCTTCTGGAATACGGTAGATAGTTGCCCAAATTTGTCGAAATTGACGCGTTTGAATTCCTCATCTTCAGTGATGGTCACTTCCGGTTTGCGTTTTAATTGTATTTTTACTGGTGCGATTTCAGCATCAAATACTTTTTCGCTCCATGCTTTTGCTGAGCGCTTGTACGATTGTATAGCAAATTCATCCTGTTCTTGACGGCTTATACCCATTTTCTTGGCTGTATTTTCTGCGCAGTTGCCCATGTGAAATTTGTTGTAGACATCGGTGAGACCATCAAAGACGATACCATCGATTAGTTGGATGCCTCCGTAGGGTGTAGCGCCACGTTTCATGTAATATGGTACATTCGACATGGACTCCATTCCTCCGGCAACCACAATTTCTGCTTGGCCGAGCATCAGCGACTGTGATCCCAACATTACCGCTTTCATACCAGAAGAGCACACTTTGTTCACTGTTGTGCAACACACGTTCTTAGGTAAGCCGGCGAAGATCGCTGCCTGGCGTGCTGGTGCTTGACCCAAGCCGGCAGAGACGACATTACCCATTATAACTTCGTCTACCTGGTCCTTGCTGATGCCGGAGCGCTGYACCGCAGCCTCAACTGCTACAGCTCCTAGTTGGGTCGCCGACAAAGGTGCCAATTGGCTTTGAAAGCTACCAATTGGTGTACGGGTGGCGGATACAATAACCACTTCATTTATTTTCGAACTAAACTTACGTGATTGAGCGCAAAGGGAACGCGSAGCTTGGAGGAATGAGCTCATTTCGGTAGTGTTTGCTAAAAAAAAAATACTCAAAATTATTAATTTGACTACCACCTATATTAAAATATAGTGACCTTCGGCCCAACAGGGTTACCAGTTATATTACAGTTGTATTTTGGCGAGCTGTCAAATATTGCATAACAAATTAAAAGCAAAGTTGCTTTACATAGCTATTGCTATGTTTATATTATACGGTATTGTTTTAAATTATTTATAAATTAATGTAATAATTAAAAATAATAATAATAATAAATTAMATAAAGCATAACCATTTTAATAAAAAGGTAATAAATAGAAACGATAATCTATATAACAATGCATAATAATTTTAAGTTCTACTTCGAATATCTTACGCAATTTTGTTATTTTGCGTCAAGATATATTTTAGGTTCATTCATACAAGAATTCAGTTATAATTTTTACCCATTTCGATAGGAGTTGGCAATGCTGCCAGTTGCATTCCTTACACTTCCATACTTGTCAATCGTGAATGATGGGAGAAATAGAATGACAAATGTCTTATTTTGAGGAAGAACAAGAACACAAGTAAAATTTGCAGATTCACTCAACTAAAAACGAAAATTATTAAATAAGTTGCTAATTAAGTTGTTAAGGATATATTTTCCATCAAAATGACTACTGGAGCCGTGCCAGCAGAAGGCGTTCGTGAGAAAGCACTTGTGGAATATAGAAAAAAACTGCTAGAGCATAAGGAAGTTGAGTCGCGTCTTAAAGAAAGTAAGCACTATCCCATACCTAATGTATTCAAATTAAACCTTATTTATGCTAATCTCTAGAGCGTGAGGAAATAAAAGAACTTACCAAGCAATATGACAAGTCGGAAAACGATCTTAAGGCATTGCAAAGTGTTGGCCAAATTGTGGGTGAAGTTCTTAAACAATTAACAGAGGATAAATGTAAGAATAACATATCAGTGCAATATTAGCTCTTTATAAATAATAATTTTTTTATAGTTATTGTCAAAGCTACAAATGGACCACGCTATGTAGTAGGTTGCCGAAGGCAATTAGATAAGACCAAGTTAAAATCTGGCACTCGTGTTGCTTTGGATATGACAACCCTAACTATAATGCGATATCTACCGCGAGAAGTAGACCCTCTAGTTTACAACATGTCTCATGAAGATCCAGGAGAGGTGAAATATTCTGCTATTGGAGGACTTTCTGAACAAATTCGCGAATTGCGTGAAGTTATTGAACTGCCACTGTTAAATCCAGAGCTTTTCTTGCGTGTTGGTATCACACCACCAAAGGGTTGTCTGTTGTACGGACCACCTGGCACAGGAAAGACTTTATTAGCCAGAGCAGTAGCTTCCCAATTRGATGCCAACTTTTTGAAAGTTGTCTCTTCAGCTATTGTCGATAAATATATTGGTGAGAGTGCACGTCTCATTCGCGAGATGTTCAACTACGCCCGCGATCATCAACCCTGTATTATTTTTATGGATGAAATCGATGCAATTGGTGGACGTCGGTTTTCCGAAGGCACATCAGCTGATCGTGAGATTCAGCGTACACTTATGGAACTGTTAAACCAAATGGACGGTTTCGATTCCCTAGGCCAAGTTAAAATGATAATGGCTACCAATCGTCCTGATACGCTTGACCCTGCTCTTTTACGTCCTGGTCGTTTAGATCGTAAAATTGAAATACCACTACCTAATGAGCAAGCACGGTATGTCTCTTTTATTTTATATTTTAATTTTCTAAAATTCAAATTTTTTTATAGAATGGAAATTCTTAAAATTCACGCTGCGAAAATTGCAAAGCACGGGGAGATCGATTATGAAGCTATTGTCAAGTTATCTGACAATTTTAATGGTGCTGATTTAAGAAATGTGTGTACGGAAGCAGGTCTCTTCGCCATCAGGTGACAAATTATGAACTATAAATATTATTATTTGTTTTTACTCGTATTGTTCTATATTTTTTAGAGCTGATCGCGAATACGTTATACAGGAAGATTTTATGAAAGCGGTTCGCAAGGTAGCTGACAACAAAAAATTAGAGAGCAAATTGGATTACAAACCTGTATAAATTATACAGATATGAGAAAAATAAAATTTTCTACAAATTTCTCCATTTAAAAAATATACTTTATTTAAAACATAATTTCTTAAAAAAACTTGGTGAATCCAGAAATTACTTTTGCTTTTCCTCAATCCGACGTTTCTTGCGTTCTAGATAATCACTCACATTGTCATATCGCTTCTTAAACCATGCCGACACATCTTCAGGCTTCCACACTTCCGACCTGAACCGCTCCTCTATCATATCAATCCAGTCAGTTGATATTATTGGCTGACTTTCCGCAATATTCGATATTTTCAAGCTAAAACGTTCATCAACAATACCAGTAGCATAAAGCCTTTCATTTACGAAACAAATATTGCTTATAATCACATCCGAATATTTAAGTTTTGTGAGCTCCTTTATAAGCCATTGATCCTCGCCGCTGTTACTAATTTCGTAAATACCAACACTTTCATCCGGTTGATATAACAATACAGCGACTTCAAATTGGTTTTCACTCTTCGGACGTAAGCAAAATCTTAAAGCAGGTGCTGGTAGATCAATTTTGGACTTTTCTTGGCCACTTATGAAGTTCCAAATACGTAAAGTTTTATCTCCGGATATAGAAACAATTGTATCCTCACTCAAAAATGCTACTCCAGAAACAAATTCTTTATGCCCAAGACAATAGCCGTGTATATCATACGTTTCAGGATAATTAGTTATGCGGATTTTGTCATCTCTATCACAAGTGATAATATATTTAGAATCTGCCGTCCATAATACATCGTACACTATACTGAGGTGGCCCAGTAAGAGTTGCGGTTCCTCTTCGAAATTTACACAATCATATTTATAACAATCTCCTGACTTATCTGTCACCAAAAGCACTTTAGAGTCTTTGCTAAATGTTAGAGCACTTGAAGCACGTGCCAGTGGCCTCACGGACACAAGTTTAGCGTGCTCGGGTCGACATTGGTAAAGCAAGACAGCCTTTTGACCTGCAGTAGTTATAGCACATAAGCAATGATCCGGAGAGACTTCAACATGAAGAATGCTAGGCAATTCTGGTTTCACTTCTTTTGTTTTTTTCGTCTCTTTAGATTGTTCGCTGCCACCCTCGCCGTCAACATCAGCAATACCTTTTGTGCCTTTCAAACCGACTTCAATCAAATCTTTGGGTATTTCTATTTCTTTAAAAATTTGTAAATCGTTCGGATTTACGAAAATCACCTTCGTATTCAAAGCAATTACCAGTTCAGGTTCAGCAAAAAAAAGCGTCGTCATTATTGTAAATAAATATTTTTACGAAAATAAGCACAAATGTTTACGTTGCAATTTGCCCCAATTATTCACATCTGATTCTATGACAGTTCACAATGGCAATGAGGTGTCATCACGCAAGCAGCTGACTTCATTGTTTACACCGGCCAACAACTAAACAAAAGGAAAACAATTTAGAGAAATGACTTCGCCAAATAAACAAAATCAGACCAAGTATCCTGTTTATATTGTATTGGGTTCTGGAGGACACACCGCCGAAATGTGCACTATAAATATGGCGCTTCTGAATTCCGCTAGAGGCAAGGACATTTACAACCCAGTCCGATATATTATAGCCAACGACGATATTACTTCCCGAAGCAGAATAACCAGTGCCATGCAAAAGGTTGGTGTGGCACTAGACGATACATCATTTATTTATGTACCTCGTAGCCGCAAAGTGGGACAGAGCTACCTCAGCAGTGTATTTACCACTCTTTGGGCATTGTTATGGAGCTTTTGGCTTGTTTGGAGTGGTCAACCCAAGTTATTACTCTGTAACGGTCCAGGTACCTGTGTACCATTTTGTATTGCAACTTATATTTGCAGACAAATTAGGCGCTTGCCAAGTACAACTAAAATCGTCTTTGTGGAGAGTTGGTGCAGAGTACGTACACTTTCACTTAGCGGTAAACTGCTTCGCCCTTTTCTTGACTTATTGGTGGTCCAATGGCCGGCGCTAGCTGAGAAATATAAAAACGCCTACAACGTAAAGTACTTCGGTAAAATTATGTGAACATGTATAATTTATTATGTGAAAAGCAAGGCCTGGAAGTTCTAATGATGCCGTACAAGTAATTATGAAGAACTTTAGCATAACAAAATTTTGTAAAAAAAAAAAAAACATAAAAATAAATACGTAAAATTTAAATCAACTAGGGAGAGAGACAATCGTCAAGGTGATCGTTGATAGTTTCTTGTTCAACTTCTTTTCCACAATTGGGACACTGAATTGTACTTTTTAGAATATTTCTTTGACGATATAACCTGGTGTCCATGTCCTCTGGACTCCAGCCAGCGTTTGTGGAATTGGTCTCTGACCTGTTCGGTGAACTTAGATTGATATTACTGCTGCCACTGGAAAACTCATCATCGCTTGTCGAAGTAAGGTTAATTAAATCTTGTTCGGAATAACCCGCTTTTCGTAGAATATCTTTACGTGAAGGGCGTGGTGTGCGCTTTGGGTTTAATGGTCGTGATGTAGATGCTAATTTTTTCAGGAAATGCTTGGGTGCAACAATTTTAATCGCTATGCCAGTACAACCGTCCATATGGTCAGCGAATAAACAGCGTTTCATTTTACCTTGACAAATTGGGCAGGTAATAATGTCATCGTCAGGGTTGGGAAAATGATAAGACCCAGAAGGTTTGACGTCATTTTCTCTATTGAAATCCTTCAACATTGTATCGTCGCCAAAGAATTCATCTATCACAGAAGTGTCTGCTAATTCCGCAGCAGCTGATATATTAGCCATTTCATTATTGTCGTCCTGTGCATTATCATCATACTCATCATCAATAAGAATGATATCCTCGTCCAACAAATCATCAGTGTCTTCAAGAATCTCTTCTTTGATAACTTTATGTCGTTCATCTGCCGTTAGTGGGGGGGATCGCTTCGGCAATTCAACCGCGAAACCGTTTTCATTATCATCTGACTCACTTTCATCATCCGAGAGAATGGCAATAGTCTCCGTAGGCGTATCTCTTAACATTATATCATCGTCTAAAACTAGCCAATCCTCAGTTTTAGGTTTCTTTGATGTGTCAGCTGTTTGCAAACTATCGTTGGACAGCCGTCTACGTTTGTTATCACCTTAAATAAAAAATAATAGTTCATAGGATCAATTGAGAAGAATTTTACAGTTCGCTCACCTGCTGGCGCTTCTGCATCGCTTTCAAGGAAACGAGAATTTTTCTTATTGCTTTCTATCGTGGTATCTAAAGTCGTATTTGTTTTATTCTTATCGAAACGCTTTAACCATAACTCACGTAGATGATTACGATCGACCTTCCCACTTGAATCATTATTGGAGCTTGCGCTCGAATGACTTGTGGCTCCTACTTGGCAACCACTACCACTGAAAGCGCCATTTGCAGTGCTATTCGCATTTACGCGGCCAGCCGGACCTCTAGTAGCGCCAGGACTACCATTTAGATTAGCAAAGCCAATAACGTTTCGTAAGTTACCACCTGCTGACGTATGCCGATTTGGCGTTTTATAGGATTCAGAAATTGTGTTTGTATTGAATGGATCACTGGATAGACCTGGATAAGAGGTCGGTGGAAAAGCGGAGGCTATAGATGGTTGGCGATCAATTGGTTTCGTAACTGGTGCCTTTGTCTTAGGGTTCAGAAGAAGGGTACCGCCGCCGTTTGTTTTGATAGGGCCTACAAAAAAAAAAAAAAATGAAAGCTTTGCAAGCGCAAATAGGGAGCGAATAATTTGAACACACACCTTTAACCCCACCAAAACCAGAAATTCCATTATTAAAACCTTTCACATTATTCGCGTCCGACAGTTTTGGTGTAGAGCTTATCTGTTTGTTTGTAGAAGGGAAGAACGTCCGCAAATCCTTTCCTTGCGGTTGCTTTGGTTCTTTTGAGGCGTTTTGCTTCTTTGGTTTATCCGGACCTTTAATTTTCATAAAAGTGCCACCACAAGACTCCTGATGTGCTGCCCACCACTGATCATTGGGACCAGGAGCTCGATTACAAGTACGTTTCACATAACCGAAAAATGGGGCGCGATTTTGGCAACTTCCATTACAACGCCACCAGTGTTGTTTGTAAACATCTACTTCATCATGGAATGTATGGTATACCTAAAATACTTAACGTAAGAATTCTGATACGAAATTTTATCCACATATACTCACTGTTATGTTGGTACCAGCCACTTTATTTATTGCATGCATGATCTTTTTAAAATTTGGACCGTGACCGCCGTTTCCTTCCCGTATATTCAAAACAAAACAGTATGCGTGTATCATTTCGTGCTGGAAGAATTCGTTTAATTTTTATTGAAAGAAGCAAGTATCCAGCATTACAAACCAACATAGTCTCAACCAAGTCTTTGCGTGGTCTTAACTTGAGCAGAGGTTCACTTAAGCGGATTGTAATATCCATACCGAAACGATTGCGCCGCGAATAACATATTCCAGCACAACTATACATGCGCTTACTCCATTCCAGGGTCACACATTTCAAGCGACTTTGAAAAAATTTATCATCAAAAGCGCCAAACAGTGCGAATATATCTGGTGTAGGATCCAGTGTTTCCCACTGCGGGTGTACAAGATTTTGCGTACGATTTAAGTAATCTTCGTCTTGGTTTGATGTCGGATTGCTACGCTTTATACGTAAAGGTTTCTTGGAAGGCGGAGGCATACTGAAATTGACAATCTCCGGCTCCTAGAGGGTGGAACGTATTAAAAATCTTAAAGCAAGATTACGCCAAAAACCTACGCTGCCATCGCTGCTATTTAAATCTGTACTTGATTCGGCGTTCCATCGCTTTTGCATTTCAAGCGCCATTAAAAAATCTGGATCATTCGACATTTTCAATATTTAACTTAAAAAGTTAACTGCAAAAACCATATCAAACAAGAATTTTTAATTCACAAACAMGAAAAGCGATATAGAAGTAATTAACAAAGATATTTTCGCCAATCGCGCGCGGAATATATGTTTACTAACATGTAAATTGTGCTACCATATGCTTTCGGCACCCTACTTCTTTCCGATATCCTTGAATTTTGTTTTACTGACGTAAAACAGGATGACATAMCATCCATACTTTATATAGAAACATAGAAATTTGAATTCACAAAAGTGGATAATAATTTTCTCACAACTATCTTACGTAAATCATTGATTAGAGAGAATAATAAGTTTTTGAATAAAAATGCACATTAATCTAAAACCATTTGTTTACACATTTCATATTCTTGAAGAACGATTTATGTTTTAAAAAATGGTGGTAAATTCAGTATTTTTATAYAAACTCAGGTCAAAATCCTTCCATACAATTAGTTAATAAAATTGTGTGGCAACGCTAAACTTTTGGGTGTAGAATACGAACAGTGCCAAATTATCGATTAATGTCTAGTTGTCAAMGGCTTCGTTCATTAATCTTATAGGATAGAAAAATTGCAAGATTTTTATTATTGCGATTATTTGTTAATATCCATGGAAGGACTTGTTAATTACAGTAGCGAAGACGAACAGGAGGAGACAATGGATCATATAACTGTAAGTATATAAGTGATAATGCATGTAGTAAATAGTTTCAAAGTAAAGTAAAAAAGTACGTATGGGGAAAATGGCGACGATGAAAAATGTGTTCTATGTGTGTATACGTCCTTTACCAATAATAGAATAAAGCAA
This sequence comes from Bactrocera latifrons, assembly GCF_001853355.1. Lineage (NCBI taxonomy): Eukaryota > Metazoa > Arthropoda > Insecta > Diptera > Tephritidae > Bactrocera > Bactrocera latifrons. Next base: position 931,886 of record NW_017536979.1, on the reverse strand, counting down.
GATTTTTTTTGAATACTGCTAACTGGCAATATTTTAAGTTTAAAGAAAATAACATAGTTTGCTGTTTATGACTAGTTGCCAAATTCCTTTAGGCTGAACGCGGAAGCGGTGGTCGCAGTCCTGGCAGAACAAGGCGTTCCTACGAAGGTGAAGCCACAATGATTGGTGATGGTAGTCGTGGGGGTAAACGTGGTTCACCACCTGCCCGSAATAGCAGTTACAGAGACGAGGTAAACATATGTCTTTTATTTTCATAAACAAATTGCACTCCGAAGTGCTTTTTTAAATTTATTAAGTATCATGTACTATTTATATATAATCTTAGATTCTTAATAACTAGGGTTATGTGTATRGATATATCTGTACACCGAAAGGATTTATTAAGTCTAAAATGTGTTAGCGTTGTCCAATATATCTAAAAAATCGTTATAAGAAATTAATTCATACAAATTAAATTTTCTTAACATTTATACTTTTTAAACAATTTAAAATGAATGTTAACATTATTCGCAACATCCAGAAATTAAAACAAAAATAATATATATTTAACACCATATTGCGTTGTATTGACATACTACATTGATATATCTCGTCCAAATTTCAAATCGTAAAAATATATTTAAAGTAGTTATACAATTATATATTTATATGCCTATATTTTTTTGGTAAATAAGAGGTTCAATGAAAAGTTTTCGCCAATTTGTTTTGGGTTGGTTGTTGTAGGGCTTCAAGCAAAGTCGAAATGACCTTGCAATATGAAATAATAATTTCCGGGCTCCGCTTATTGTTACCTCATTTCGCTTGTTCAATAGGCATTCCCATTATAATTTTTTGTAAATACATAGCTTTAATTTTATATTAAAATCATTTAATTAACAAACTATCCACTTTTGTTATTGTTGTTATATATAAAAAGTCGAAAAGTTACAATCTGCATCTCTACGCACGCACACCTACATACATAACTATAAATCAAGCCAGCCGCAGCCCTGGTTTGGTCGTGCGTCAAAAGCAAATTTATGCCCGGCGAACTGAAAGGAGCGCACGAAAAAAAGTGTAACTTAAAAATTTTCCGCCTGAAAGAAAAAGACCCTAACATTTTTTATAGGAATGCGAAAAAAATACGAAGGAGCCTTTTTCTATGTGTGTTTCCATTACATACTTAACTTTACTGTGTAGGAGTTGAGCTGTAAACGAACGTGAGTATATATGCAAATTAACAAAAAAGAATCAGTAATTTACTTTTTGTTGCAGGAAATTTAATTAACTAAAGAATACATTCAAAACAAAAAATTACAAAAACAATATAATTACATAAAACATTTCGGTGGGCATGGGTAAAACGTAACAGATATTAAGCGTATATATTTAGGTTTAGACGTATATTAGAATAACCTTTTGTAGACTTTTAATAGAAAAGAGCGAATTCATACAATAAGCTGACAGTTTCTGTGTATATAATTTTCTCTTCCAGGACACGCAAAGGCAGAGCAGTAAGAGACCAACATCATCAACATACCACAGTCGAGACAACAAGCGAGACAACCGCGATAATAGACGAGAAAGTCGCGACAATGTACGTGACCATAGAGAAGAAAGGGAATCGAGAGATGTTCGTTATTCAAAAGATCACACTCGTTATGACTATAAAGTAAAGTATTCTCTTATATTAAATTATTTCATTAAATTAATTGTAAATTTTCAGAATGATCGCACGCGTACAAGGGATTTCCAAAGCGATCATAAGCGAGAACGTGATAACTTTGATAATCGGCGACCACCTCGTGATGATGACCGTAACAGACCCTCGTCTTCGTACAAAAATAATCGCTATGGAGGGAGTTTTCGCGATGAACGACATCGACACGATTCCTCTAATACAAATGCAGGTACTTCCTCATTACGTCAACATCACAACCGCTCAGTCGATCAACGACATACGGAGCATTATGATCATTCTGGTAGTCGTTATCGCCGCCGCAGCAACTCTCGCTCTCCATCTCCTTCAACTGGGCAACGTCATTACCACAGTAAGCGCTCGGGGCATGATGAAAAGTCATATCCGCGTCATCGCAGTCGTTCWCGTTCACGTTCTATTACCCCGGGACGTTCTGATTCCCGCGATCGTGAAGGATTTGCTTTAGAAAAGGCGCGTTTATCAGCTCAAGCAATGGAGCGTAAAATACATCCGGATAGTCATAGATCACAAGAAAAAGATGCTCAGTCTTTACACCCCGGTGCACATACAGAAGCACTATTGGCTCTGCCCTTAAATGAAACTGCGCCAAAGCAGCCAAACGTAATTGCCGTTGCACCAGTTCCCTCAACCTCTTCGAATAATGGTGGTGAACCAGCGGTCATCCAATTACCTAGTTACTATAACCCTAATGTTATAAATCCAAACAAATATGCTGAACAGGTACAGAAACGCAAACTTTTATGGGGTGCAAAGAAAGCAGAAGATACTGCGGCAAAATGGGGCAATGCACAATTTTCGCAAGATACCGACGGGAAAGTTGCATCTAAATTTATGCGTCTAATGGGCATTAAAGGCAGCGGTCCATCGAAGAGTGAAGAAGTGGTTGAACAAAAGGCTGTACCGTCAGTTGCKCCAGATGTCAAAACGAGGGAGGTAATGTTCTCAAACATGGAGCAGCAGTATGAGGTCGCACGTCAAGCTACTCATACAATGCGTGGTGTCGGTTTAGGGTTCAGTTCACAAGCTCGACCGTTTTGAATAATATCTGCGAGCAAAGTGTCAAACGGAGTTGAGGAAAACTATCTCAAATTGTTCAATTTTCGTGTAGAATAAATGATTCGCAACATATGTTGATAATATTTGTTTCTGAACCTAKGTATGAAAAAATAAATGGTATATTAAATAAACCTATATATGAATAAATGAGTATACAACAGATTGTTTTGCGTTTTCAGAAATGGTAGTGTGTTAAATATAACWTATTTATTTTACTTTCAAATTTTGGGTAGAATGGTGCTTTAAAAGAGGTGAAATAAGTCTTAAAGCATTCACACTCATAATTTTTCACAGTGTAGGCAATATTAAAACAAATCGAACAGAGTTTGAACGTTTACTACCAGCTGATTGTTGACAGCTAGAATGCAACAACAAAAACAAAATACACGAAAAAGCGATTTTTGCCAAGTTGTCAACGTAAAAACGCAAATAAATAAATTAACTATTTAAAATACACAAAATTTTATTTTGTAAACAAAGGAAGCAAAATAGTTCGATAATTATACACTTTATAGTGCAGTTGAAAATATGTCTTGGCTCAACAGCAGTTTAAATACATTGAAAGGACAACTCACGACACTGGCTCAGGAGGTACTTGCTGAAACAGCAGGCCCAGGGGACGAAGAATATCGTGGTCCAGAAAGTGAGGCACGGACCGCAGTTGAGTTGCTTGCAGATACACATAATGAAAATGAGCAATTGAACAAATTATGCAATGAAAAGGACATCGAAGTAAGTAGRCAAAAGTAGGCACAAAGGTGCTGCGATTATTAGTTGTTAAAAGTGATTTGGCAAACTCTACGATTATTTTGAAAAATGTTATGTATTGAATAGCTTTGTATATACATTTTTATGTAAAATGTAGATTCTACATTAATTCTAATATAGTGCAATTGTAATCGTTTTGTAGCAATAACATTGAACTTTTGTTGAGAATCATACGTGTAATCATAGAATATGGGAATTTTTCATTTATTCTAAAATTTACTTTATTTAGCTTAATTGTTGCCTACACACAAACACATATATATGCTCTAAATTAAATTTATATTATTTACAGATTACTTTACTGCGCAAGCAAATTAATGAATTACAAACGAAAATCGCCGATAGTGGAGGTGGATCTCCAAGTACTTCGAAATCGGTAAGTGAAAGTTAATACAAAAGATTGGAATAGGTTTACCTCTAGAGGATTACTGTCGGCCGTGAGATTCACTTTTCCGCTTTTTATAAAATTTTAATAATGTTCGATATATGTATAAGTCTATGTATGTACTATATGTCTAAACATCCCATTTTATTTCCTTTTAATTTTTCAATTCAATGTGTAGTGTTTTATACAATTTTATTTTCGCCAATTTTACTGGGGGTGCGGCAACAGCTATCGCAAATCTATGGTTGTTTCATATAAGTGTAAACATATATACATATTTATGTATATAGCTTCTCTGCTTTATCCCCATGCTAATATTTGAATATTGATATCACTTAAAGAACGAATGCAAACAACTACACTGTGACGCTTATAACAACACCAAAGAGCGTCGGCGTTGTACCGGCAGTAGTTTATGGTAACGCGGTATAACTGGCGTTCCGATTCAGTCCAACTCACTTCATCGCCCCTTACATCAATAAAAAAATAAAGTAAAATATAGCGATATCTTTCAGCACATCCTTAGCCGAGTCTATGGCGTCAGGTAGTGCCTACCTGGCACTACGAAATCCACCTTTTCATTTTATATGCTTAAATATGTAAATAAATGAGCCTCATTCGTATGGCATCTGAATGTGCAATGTGTTATGCTGTGCTTATATCCACTCGCTCATAAAACGATACATAACTTTATCTTTGCCGTATATGCTTTTGCTGCCGATAAGCATTCAACGCGCTCACATACTAATTTACGTATATATTGTATTATATATATAATTGTAAATATAAATTCTAAGTTAAATTATATATAACATAATCGCACATTTATACCCCTTTCTGTATGTATATCATATGTGTACGCAAATATACAAACATACAGACTAAGTAATCTACCTAAGTCGATTCGTTAAATAAATTGCAGTTCTATACATAAGAGCTGTATATGAAATGGGTCGATATATCTATGTATCATATACGTTTGTATATATGTATGTGTGCATATAATTGTAATAAATATACGATAACGGAATACTTGTCTATAAAATCAATCCTAAATTATATTTTAACGGGTTTTTTGCCTGCACAACTGTACCACAACAGCCCTTTATAATCTTTTGACAGTAAAGTCGCAGTGAGAAAATTGAGCTTTCAGACATCTTTCAATTTTCCCTACGTGAGCTACGTCCTCACATCGATTATTTGTATGCATTGTTTGCTTTCTTTCCGAAGTCTACTACAGTTATGAGGATATTGAAACCCCTTGCCAGACTAGAGCATCATCCACTATAAAAGAGCCTCTTAATGCCTTCCCAAGTACTGTATCTTGTAGACAGTAGGGTAACTACCAGTTAAGAAACAGAATTCCTCTTCATGTATTCCCCGATCTGGTTTTTGTAGAACATTATACGCCTTCTTATCCAAACTAGACTCATATTTAATGTCCATTTTGTTATTGTTCGAATCCGTCAAAACATCTCCTAACTGGATCTATCGACCTAACTTTCCTCCCTAGCGCAGCTTCTTTCTGGATACTGTAGCAGGTTAAACTCCTACTTGTACAGAATAGACTCCTACATATCCAATATATGTCCTGCATGCAATGAGTTTCCACTCATCTATCCGACCCCGTCGAAACAACACGTTTCCTGGGGCTCCCGCTAGATGAGATCGACGACGACCTGGATCACGCTTACCACTCTAACGGGGACTGATAACCGTTAAAACAACAACCTAACTTTCCTCGTTCCCACGACTGTCGGGTCTAGGTAACCATAACGGACCCGGATTTTTATCCGGCCAAAAACTGGTTTGTTCATTTTATTTTCCTCGAAATTACTTCTTCTGTCTCCCCAAAAACAACATCCCAACTTTCCCTCAAACTATTCTACAATACCTTCGTTCCCTTGATAGTCCGGAACAGACCCGGTCAAGGACTGTCCACTCGCCAGAATTATGCCGTTACAACATTGTACAACCCACCGGTCAAAAGTCCACACTGTTTTTCTCTACATAATCTGTAATCCAACAAACCATTTAAAAATTTTCCAGCAGCTTTTATTATTTGAAAAGTGAAAAACGCCATTTTGTGACACCGCCACCTCCCATTCCCATAGGTAAAACTGCAATACTCAGGCATTAAAATAAAATTTGTCTGCTTTTGCCACAGTTCGATTGTCATCATCAACGACCCCTTTCGGCTCATTCGCCACCATATCATGTGCGAGTATCGAACGCATCTGCCTCAATCTGCTTATCGCAGCCTAGCTGATTAACGGGGCTAAAAATGTGCTCGCCCGACGCGCACAACAACAACAATGAGCGTTTCTTTCATCCCCTACCACTGCGAGGTGCGTGCGCCTAAAAGTGCGCCATTATCGCTGGCTCCTTATCTTGCTTAATTGTGTATTCAAAACATCCACGCGCACCGCCGACTGCGCAGCTGCCTCTCCGCTCCACGGCAGATCGTTATCGTGGCGATAATGTATTTGTGATCCCAATTGAATTGGACAGTTCCAGCCTTTTGATATCCATATGTCGGCCAGCCACCCCTTCGGCTGCCACTAACAAGCGCGTGTGTGTCGTGTGGGGAACGTGCGGCGGTGGTTGTCGGTGAATAGGTATATAAGAGTCGTTCTATATATTTGGGTACACTATATACCAGATAGTCGGGCGCTGAGGGCGAACTGTGTGGGTATAAAAGGTGAACCACCTGCTGGATTTCCCTTCATTACAGTAATTAATTCAGCGGTTGTTGTCGCTACGATGCCGCTGCAATTGGCATTCAGTTAGAAAGCAATATTCAGCGACCCGCCTCGGAGCTGCAAGGCGAAGCGAACCAGCCGTGCACCCGCATAAAGTGCAAATTTTCTTCACGGTTGCATTCGTCGCCGCCGACTTAACTGACTTCACTTTTCGCATTGCTTTCCTCTGTTGTCATCGTTTTCAAACAACAAAAGATGTAAGAAACGGAAATTTTCGTCGGCCTAAAAAGTACGCGATTTGCATTTTAAATGTCGTGAATTTTACTTCACTTTGCTTTTGTAATCGCGCATAACTTGTGTAACACTCCCAGCCGCATAAAATTTGTTTACTAAATTCATGTTGTAATCGCGTTGTTGCTTTTCGAAATATTGCACTGGGACTGAGGGGTAAGTTTTCCGAGAAAATTCATTATTTTTTTGTTTAGAGCATTAATTTCTAGAAAAAAATGTGTTCTGAAAAAATCAATATTGACTTATATCCATTTATAATATATTATCTTAAAAAAACTGCTAACAACTAATAATTAAAAAAAAATTGTGTGATAATAATAAAAATTAATAATTAAAAAATAATAATAAAAAGGAAATAAAAATTCAAAAAAATGGTAAAAGTAATAACAGTAAAATATAATTATAAAAAAAATAAATAAAATAATAATGATAACTAATTATAAATAAATAAATTATTATAAATTTTTGAATATTTTAGTTAAATAAGGTAAATATTGTTTTTATTTATTTATATATATATTTTTTGAAGCTGCAAAGAGATATTGRAACTTAACTTCGGTAAAGACGATTCAAATCTGCTAAATAATTCTTCTTAGGCAAAACCGATTCTTAGTTACTTCTTCCATGATATGATTGGACTTACACAAAATCTAGATAGGATTGCTCAGTTGACGGAAAAGTCTAACTGTAGACTCCTCTTTAAAGACTTAAGCATAGTTTTCATTGGAGCTTAAAGATTGTAATTTTAGGCATTTTCTCATTCCACCGTACTTCAGTAAATTCCTGCGAAATTTGTAATATATTTTTTCTTAAAAAAATTATTCAAATTTTGAATATCCGTTTTATGCACTACATTTTTTACTACTGTGTCACCTTTCCGCAGAAATCTGTAAAGTGTTGTCTAAGTGAAAATGATTTAGACAGCTCATTATCGTTTGATTCGCCACTCAATTTCATATGTAGCAAACTCAATTCTGGACAAAAGGTTTTCTTTAGAAAATTATAAGTCGGAGTTACAAAAAATAGTCAGGGCCCAAATTTATTTCAGTATAATATAATGATATAACGATGCTACGATTGGTGTTTCAGCATTGATTTCGGAACATAAAAAGACTTAAATTACACTCAAGAAACTAAAGGGTGATACATTTCGAAATTCTCTACTTTTTTAAAGAAAAAACACATAAACTTCAAATTTAATGGCGAATGTTTATTATAATTTGAAAGACAATTCCTTGGCAATTATTTTTTGAAGATTATATCTTTCAAATGTTGGCCGCGGCTACGTGTCAGATGGTCTAACCATTGAGTCCAATTTTCGTTGACTCCTTCGAGCATTGCGACTGGTAACTGATGAATGTCAAGCGACATGCTTTACTCGCAAGGTATGAATCGAAGCGGGATTGTCCGCATAGACTTTGGACTTTACATGTACCCACAGAAAAAAGTTTAACGATGTGATATCACACGATCTTGGTGACCAATGAACTGACCAATAACGTGAAAATATCTGCTCCCCGAAGTGTTCTCTCAATAAATCCATTGACCCATTGATTTGTGCGATGTGTGGGAAGTGATCCAGTCTTGTTGAAACCAAATGTTACTGAGATTACGAGCTTCACTTTTAGACATCAAATAGTCGGTTATCGGTTATTTATGGCGCAGTAACGGTTTACGTTCCATGGATGAAATGATAGCTCCTGAATCTCTCCCATTCAGCCAGAAATAAGCCCCATCGCTGAACAAAATTTGGCTCGAAAATTGAATCGAATCCTCTTAGAACTTTTCAATAGCCCATAGAGCGAAGCGATGTCACTTGGAAAGGTTGAGCGGCTTCAGTTCTTGCACAAGCTTTACTTTGGACGGTTTTAATTTAAAATTTCTTCGTAAATGGCCTAAGTCGTTCTATACGTCAGTCCGAGTTGCTGCAAAAGGCACCGAAATGACTCTCAACGATATTCGTGTACTCTCTCAGCTACGCCTGGTAGTCTATTCGTTCGAATATTATCCAATAATGAATGCTGAGTCTCAAAATGGGTGATGGTGTTGGGAATAGTATGCTTAGTAGGCCGATTATGTTGAGCATAAGTTCAGCTTGACCCGAAACACATTCTTTACCGAACTTGAATTTTCGTAATAAAGTTGAACGATTTGTAAACGTTGCTCAAGCGTAAGTCTTTCCATGATGAAATGACAATTATTACGGAACAAAAATAATATGACATCTTGACAAGACTAACTGTCAAAAATGGCTTTTGAAAAATGTATCTCTATAATCTGGTTTGAGAGTCCGTGGCTAGGTCCGTTCTGGTTACATAGACTCGATTTGACATGTTAAAGTTTTATGTAACTTCTTGGATTGCCTGTGTGTAAGGAGCCTAACTCAGGAGATATTCAAGTCCCCCAATGCTTAAAAAAGTCTATTTTTGCAAGCAAAGATTTTAATGAAATTCTATTTAATTATGTATCGGTTATAATGGAATTGGTCAATTATTTGCTCAGTGCGAGCCAATAAGTACATACATACACATACATACATACGTGTGTTTGTGTGCGTGCTTCCATGTTGGATATGTGATCTTGGCGTTGATAATAGCCCGGCGATGATCAGTTGAGCATGCAACGCTGTGCAAGCAACAACAAAGTAAGCGTCCGCAAAACGGGCAACAACAACAACATTAACACTATAAATACATAGCGCTCACAACTAAATGCATTGGCATTAGAATCAATGAACCAACTTTGTATTGCCATATATTGGAGGAGACGCCGGTGAGAGGGGGGTTCTGATGACCACGTAGCAAAGTGGATGTGTGCGCTTGCATGTAGCCGTGAACTAATTAGGGGTTAGCAGCGCGGCGACAAAAAGTGACAATTGCGGCCAAGAGCGCTCACGCCAACAACAAAACACAGTGGATCACCGATGCGCACARCAACAACAACAGCGACAATGGGGCAGATTAAACGTGATCGATACACAAATGCCGGAAGCACGCCATGCTGGCGCTGTCGTACAAATTTCGATTTTCAGTTAGCAATTCGAATTAGTGACAAAGTCACAAAGGCAAAAACAAAAAAAAAAAAAGCAACAGACACAAAAAACCGTCTCTAATGTGTACAAAAAGCGCATAAAAATAAATGTTGTTCAAAAGCGTTCTTAGCTGAACATCGAAGCGTGGAGTTTGCCGCCTCTCCAAATTGCCAGCGTAATTACAATTTAAGCAGCGTCATCGAAAGCCGCGGCGGCGCAAAATGATCGGTGGACTAATGTTTCATTCATTTTCGCAGCAAAGCCGCGCTGCCACCGATCATTTGTGTTTAATTGAGAATGCAATCAGATTGCGCTCTAATGAAACACACACACACATACATGTAAATAGTATGCGGGCCAAATTGTCCGCGGTGAGTGGTCAAGTGCACGCGTGAAGCGCAAACCCGCAGTGTGAACGCACCATTAAGTAAAGAGGCAGTTATTGCTGTTGGCGATTATCAAAATATGGAGACACCTGCAATTAAACGCAATTAAAGTTGACAAAAAAAAAAAAAAAACCACTTGCACGAGCAAATTTCGGTTAATTAACCTACTTTCCAGGGCTGGCGGTGGCTTCATGCCCGTCACAAGCTGGCTAATGGCTGCAGGCGCTTATATTTGTCGACTTTATTGCGAGACTAGGAAATTAAACTGGAGAAGTCCACTCAAATGCTGATATGTAAGAACTAAGTCGCCACGCCCACAACCAGATATATAAAATAGACCGTGTGAATTTCAATTTAATTATATTCCGGGTTAGCCCTGAAGTTTGAAACACCCAGTAGAAAACTTCAAAGATTCTAGAAATCGATCTGAAAATTTGCACACATTCTTTTCTCCACAAGAACCTGAAAATTTTCGGAACTACCGCTACCGAAGTCCCATAAAATGTAGAGGTATGGTTGTATGTGAAAAATGAATATTTAACAAGATATCTTTACGAAGTTTAGTAAAGCTTACAATCCAAGACAAGGCCACAAGCTCCAAAGAAACTATTTAGATCGGATTACTATAACATATAGCTGCCAAACTGAAAGATCAAAATCAAGTTTCTGTATGGACAACTTTTCATTTGACAAGGTATCTTCATGTCCGAGGCAATGGTACTATCTTTGAGGAAATTGTTAAGATCGGACAACTTTAGCATAGAACTGCCGTCCAGGGTTTGTCCGGAAAGTAATAGGACTGATTTTCTTTCGCCGCGACTGTATTTCGGAGCGTGTGCGCACCGACTGGATTCGGTAGAGGGCGTGCCTGGTTAACGAACAAGCGGCTGGTCAGTTTTCTCCGAGTATCTGTAGAGTCAAGATAAACATTTTTGCGCTACGTGTTTCTGTGGGTTTTGCAAGCCGAGAATTCTGCGTTCGTTAGAGCAGAGGTATGCGATTAAATTCTGTGTGAAACTCGGTGAATCTGCGACAGAGACGTCTGAATAACGTAATCAATGGTGACGAGTCATGGATCTTTGATTATGATCCACTCTCACCAGTGGCACACGCCGGGGTCTCCTCGTCCAAGACATCGCAGCCGATTGGAAGTTGGACCACGACAACGCCCCGGCTTACACCGTCTTTCTTATGAACAGCTACCTAACCAAGGCCGGCATCCCAACGCTTCCGCAGCCACCCTACAGCTCAGATGTGGCCACTGGACTTTTTTGTTTCCTTGCCTGAGAAGGCCGATGGAAGGCAAGAAGAGACGACAGAGGCGATCCAAGCAGCATATAATTCGGCTCTCAAGGCTATACTGGAGAATGCCTTCCGCTACGCTTTCATGCTTGGAAATCGCGTTGGCATCGAAGCAGAAGGAGCCTATTTTTTAAAGAACAAACTGTACAATCAAAAACAAATTGCTGTAAGGAAACATCCTTATTTGTAATTTGATATTTAAAGCTTCGGTGCAACCGAAAATTTATTTTTAAGAATACCGTTGCATAAAAGGTGAGCGTGTCTATTGTCGGATCGTTTTGATCCATTCCTCGGAAAACTCCATAATTTCGAAAAAAAAAAAATCAGTCGTTGCAATCATCAATTCAGTACTTGAAAAAGTGTGTAATTATTTTGATCTCATGCAAGATTTTTGCTGAGTGCTGCGTGAATTTTTCTGTCACGCAATGAAACACGCAGCTGCTCTGAGCAACCTTGTGCTGCTTTTACGAAATACTCAATTCATTTCTTCCCAACAATTGAAACACAATTTCATATAAACGTTTGTCAACTGTGCTACGCTTTACCATTCCGCACGCACCTTCCCCCCTCGCTATCCACCCTCTACACCACTCGTTCACTTTCCGTCACAATAGCGCGGTGTGGGTAGCAGATTAAATGCCAACATGAAAATTAGTGGACAATCATTTTGGGAGATTTGACAGCTTATTGGTGTTGTATTTGTTGTTGTTGTGTTGGTTTTTGTTGTTGCAGTAGTTTTTTTTGTTTTCGCAATATTTGCATGCAATGCATTGCATTTTTGTCGTACACCCGTCATTATATTTTACAAGTTTCTACACGACARCAACAACAACAGTCGTAAGTACAACAACACAAACAACCGAAGCATGCATGTGCAATGGGTGAAGTAAAAATTTATAATAAAATGGCAGCAGCAGCTGTTTGCTGCAGTTTTTCCTTTTTGTTATTGTTGTTGTTGTTATTATAATTGTCAAATTACCGTCACAATTGCATTGCAATGGCAAAATGGCAAATCACATTGTCACAATTGTGGAAATCGAAATTAAAACGAAACAATAAACAATTTTGCACAACGGCAACAAAAAACAACAAAATTGTAGAAAAAGACAAAAGTGCAAGTGCAAATTAAAAAACAAAAAGAAAATTAGCAGAAAAACTCAAAATTGAAAACGCTTCAAATCGCATTGCCAACACGTTCAGAGTCACATGCGCACATGTGTGTATGTGTGTGTGTGTGTGCAATTGTCGCCAGCGCTGCATTTCCGCCTGCAATGCGGGTGCTTCACAGCGCACGCTTGTATCAGCTGGGGCGATCGCTCAGCTCGCTTTGCTTTGGCCGCACTTCACGCCAATTTGCTGGCCATTTTCGTTCTCAGCGCCATTTTTTGTGCCACTGCGCACAGCACGCTGACACAATTTCCGCGTGACCTTCAGCGGCAATTACGCAAGTTGAAAATGAAATCGCGCATTCTTCTGGCTTTGCACTTTGCCAATTCTCGGCTCTTATTTATTGGTCATGTCTTACCGAAACCTTAAACCTTAAAACGTGTCCACACGGTAAGTAGTAAGTGAAAATGTCTTCGCAAACCTGTAAGATTATGGGGTTATATTCATCTGCAAGTCAGAAAAAATGCGTTTAGGAAGCTCCTTGCAGAGAACTCCTTCAAGTCTCCCTCCTAGCTTCATATACTCAGCTTCTCACAGCTTAGAGCATACTTCATAGTTCGTAGCGTACCCGAGATGCAGATCAATGGCACTTTTTGAACATGTTCATGACTTGAATAAAGTTTCCTAAAGCTAAAACACTATTTTTGGTGATAGCCCCCATTTTTTCCCTGTAGCTTCTCTACAGCAATATAACACAGCCTATGCTTTCCTTACTCTCTCCTTAAGAACAATTAAAGACAACTAAAGACGAATATTTGTTTATATAGTTTTGTCAGAATTGTGCCGGAACTTAAAAATCTTTACTTTTTGAGAAAAACTTCATTTAAAGCTGTCTGATTGCCTGAACCGGGTTTGGGGTGTGATATCTCGTAAGCCAACATGTTTTGGAAGTACCAATTCTTTAAATAGCGAAGGTAGAGGATAGCCCTAAGCACGATTTAGTCAAGTCGCAAACCGCATATCGTAGCTAGGACAAGCACCTATCGAAAGTTGTCCGAGTCTCAGCAGCAGGCGTTACCGTCAAAATTATCTTAAAGATACGTTAAAATTACATTATTCTTAAAGGAAAGGCTGTGCAAATAACTTCTCCGCATTGCGCCGCCGAAATGCAAACACCGAAAAAAACTTCAAAAAATCGAAAAAAATGCTCTGCTTTTGATATAAAAAGTATACGAACCTGTAGGCAAAAATAAAAATAAGGGAAAGAAAAAAGAATGCAAGAGCGTTAACCGCGTTGTCTTTATGGACAATCCCAACGGCACCAACACGAATGCAAGCTTTGCCGAGCAATGGCCGCAATTTAATCAAAAACGAACAGGTTCACATCGGGTATCTTGGCTGCGCCTATGTGTGTCTGTGTGCGGATAACGAAATTGTTTGTAATGAACTGTAGCTTGCGCTGAGCAATTGTCTGTTAGTAAGGTAAGCACAACAACAACTACAACAAGTGAAGAAATTAAATGCTTGACAACGCACTTTTAATGAACGTAATATTTGTTGTTTGTACCAGTACATATGTACATGTGTGTGTATGTGTGTATTTGCTCCAGCCGCAGAAACTGTCGCAAGTGCACATATTTTTAAACAAAAGGTGTCTTGTTCTGTTGGATCCACGAGTATATATCTTTTTATATTTATTTAAGTCTATTGACTTGCGCTGCTTCCGGCGGAAGAAGAGTGACTTTCATTTGTTACTTTTTTTTTATTAGTTTTGTTGTTATTCACGTAAATATACTATATACAGTTGAAGTTCCATAACTCGAAGTCTCTCCAACTCGAAATTCTCCGTAACACGAACTCTTGAATTGACAATAGAAGTCAAATTTCAATGTGAGGTGTAGGTGTGAAGTCTAGAGGGTTTATACATACAAACGAACCACTTGCTCGTTAAAAGCTACCTTACAGTGTAATAGTAGAAGATAAATAGCAGAACTTTCCAATTGCATCCCCAAAACTCCTACTTTTACCATAATTTGTGAGATCGCTGTGACTTATTCTAGTATATAAGTTATTCATGATCAATCCAGTGGACCGCTAAGAGATATTCAGTCGACAGCTTTTCTTCTTCCTTTTTTTATGGGTATTCATGCAAAAAAAATAATAAAGTTTCTGCAACTCAAAACTAAACATTCCGCAATATTTCAATCACGCCTGCTGCCTGTTGGGTAACGCAAAGTCACCTGAATAACTCCTCACATAATCACTCACATCAGCAAACGTCAACTGCAACATTTTATTGTTGTATTCTCTAGCAATGGCTGTCATTTCGCTATTGCTTGCTAACTCCAACAAAAACTACAAAAATCGTTTTTGCATATTGATGACATGACAAATTTTGTATTTCTCCACACACACACACACATACATACACTCACACAGACTTGCACATTACAACGGCGCAGCAGGAAGAGACTTCAAAGTCGTTTAATAATTTTAGGTTAGCAGAAGCAAATTAGCTTTGCATTCGGCGTTTCATTTCGACTGCTCGTGTTTTGCTGGGAATTTGCACCTTCCCTTACTTCTAGAATTACAGCAAACGATGAAATTTGTCATAAATAAATACATATATGTACTTATATAAGTTTTTCCCTTGCAAAAAAATTTCAGTATGACATTCGCTCGTTCTTCATTCATTTCTCATTCGCTGACTAAGCGCCAAACACGTACAAATATAATATTCTTTTTTTTTGGTGAAATACGGAGTGAGTAGTAGATTTCATTTCCCTTTGTCTAATTTTGTTGACTTTTTTCCAAGGCGAAAACATTTATGTATACATATATGTTTATCCGTATGTATGCATGTACATATGTGTGTAATATGCAAAAAGATTACCAACAAAGTGACATATATTCCTTATAGTTTTCTTAAAAATAGTTTTTCTATTGACCTCTATCTGCTGATGCCTTCCATATATTAGATTGTCAAAAAAGTCTTGCGGTATTTTTATTGAATTTTCAATTGTTCATAAAATTATTTTGATGATTCATGCCCACCTCTTGACCGATGCTACGGCTGCTACTATGCCGGTCTCTTTCGACCAATTCAGCGATTTTATCGCAATTTTCGAMGACAGGCCTTCCGGAGCGTGGSGCATCTTCGACCACCTCTACACCAGAACGAAAACGTTGAAACCATGGTTGTGCGGTGGAAATGGAAACTGTATCGGGTCCATAAACTGCACAAATTTTATTGGCGGCTTGAGATGCATTTTTGCCTTTATCGTAGTAGTACTGTAAAATATTCCGTATTTTCTCTTTATTTTGATCCATGTTTGGGGCGCTATAACTCACGAACGACTTAAAAGAAACGACAATCAAACACGTGTTAGCACGTGAAATGAGCTTTCCAAAAAGATATAGTATGACCCGATACGTCGAATAAAACTAGAACTACGCGCTCTCAGCGCCAACTAGCGAAAATACCGCAAGACTTTTTTGACAACCTAATATTTAAAATCATGCTATGTTGTGATCGCTATCAATTTTGTCACTAGTTGCTGGCCGAGTCAAATTACAAGTATTTTAAATAAGCTATAAGTCGGGCTATAAGTCGATTGCCAACTTTTATCTCTAGAACGGTTCAGTGAAAAGAACATCAGAAATATTCGAACAAACCTAACAATATATTATATTTGAGTGAAATATTTTTTTTGAAGAAATTATAATCGAAAAGGGGAGTAATTCCTCATTTCACGGCTTCTTTATTACCTCAAAATTCCTGAAGTAATTTCAAGTTGCCAGCCACCTGAAACATACGGTTGTCAATATTTCAAGAATTTATGTTGACGTACTAATGATTCGAAAATAAATGTGCTCATTTCACCAATTATGGGTGAGGTCTCCGAATTCGAAGTCGCAATTTTCTCGCTGAAAAGTATCCTGCAAGTGCACTATCGGTTAGATTACCTGTTAAATTTCCAACGGCGCTACCAGAGATTTCCGCTAAAGTTCCTAGGAGTTTCTTAAGCCTGAGTTGACAAATTTAACTGAGTCTTCTGTTCGGTTGATCATTTACGCATATTTCATGAGTTTCATGGTGGTATGTGTTAGTGTCCACGCTAATTTTTTCAATGTAGAGTTTCGGTAGTCATATTATTGTTCGTACCTTTAGAAGCTCCTAAGATGCGGTTTCCTTACAAGCAGGCGACTGAAATTCCGTTTGGTAGTTGCGGGAGTTTCGAGATGTAGAAGTTAAACGGCAATGGGAGAGGAGACCACCCTCGAAATGGTAAGGATAGCTGACGACCGCACAAGTAGTTCATAGTCTCTTCAGTCTTGGAGAGAGCGTAGATTTCTCGATGTTCTCAAATGGCGATGTGTGATTAACTGTTTGAAAGGCTTTTGACAAGTCCCTTACGAGGATTGTCTTCTCGCAGGGAAGTTTTTGGTTGAGACCATCATCTATCTGGGCGTTTATGACGCTAAGTGGTGTGGTGGTGCTGTGCTCTTTTTGAAAGTGGTTAGCTGGTGGTTAGCTACGCTCAGTTGGTGCGGAAAGCTCCGGAGTAGCAAGGCCTCAAGTGTCTTCACTACTGGGGAGAAGAGAGTTATCGGAAAAGTTTCCCAGGTTTCATTAGTAGACTTTTCCGATTTTCCACACATCCGATATGTGAAGAGTAATCAGCAACCAGTTGTGGTCCCTTGTGAAAAAGCTTAAATCGGGGCCAATGGTCTTGAACAATTATGCGTTGTTGATGACACTGTGAACCTCCATATCGGTGAAAGTAGGTGGTGCGCAGTCTTTTGGCATTTTACGCAGCCCGCAGGTTGTGAAACAATGCTTTCGATTACCAAGACATGAAATGTATTCCTATTAGCGAAGAGTCTTGGATCTATGCTAACGACACGGAAACAGACGATCAATCGGCCGAATATCGCGACAAAAGTGAGTCGAAGCCGAAGAAAGCAGATCAAAAATCAAGGTTATGGCGACAGTTTTCTATGTTTAGTGCACTCCGAATTCCTTCCGACGGGCCAAACTGTCAACAAGGAATACCATTAGAGTGCGACGTTCCGCGCGACTATACGTAAAAAGATGCCGGAATTATGGGCCGGCAACTCTTTGCTCATACTAGTAGTACATCCATCCACATTCAAATATTGGTTTAGCTACTAAAAGCATTTTAACACATCGTCCGCCTGGACCACCATGTGCTCTGCTGGTTTTATTAATCTGTGGAATAATTTCTAAATTCGGCATCAATAGCTTGTGAAGCGCCCCAGACAGTTTGCAGTTGGCGACTGAATGCTCCACTTCGGTGACGGCGTTGACGCTTGATTTCATGCAAATTTTCGTATCTCTTCAACATTTCAAAATATTTTTTCTTCCTTTGATTTGTTGTTTTCGTAAACATTTCTTAGTTTTTTTTGTGAATTCTTTCTTTCTCATTCAGTCTCTCAAGTTTTTAGCGACAAAGTGTTAAATGATTTAGGTGCAGCATCGTGACGTTCAAACTTTACACTTTACGGTTATGTATGGGTGTACGGTGCTTTCGTCGGTGTGTGCATGTGAGTTTGGGGCCCTTGCGTCGGTCTCTGTTTACTTCCTCATTTTGTCTACTTGAGTACCACTAAACGATGCAGACACAATTACATATTTACCTTTATATACCTACGAGTATGTGCTTCAGTCAGAACTGTATGTACTCCATTTCGTCGGGAAAACGGAGTTCATGACATATGCATATTTGGAGTATACATAGTAGTTCAAGCATTTGTGAACACTCTTCTTTTTAACCTTGCTAAATTTTTTATTTAACTGAGTCTAGTAGGTAACTAGTATCGATTTTGCACACTCTGTAACTAGTTAGTAACTAGTTGGTAATTCATCCATACTGTTATTTTCGTAATGGTACCTTATTTTTAACCAGACACAGTCTATCTAGTAACTAGTGCTTAACCAGTTGCTTCTTCAGTTGATCTCTGCAGCGCATACCTGAGCACATACACATACACATGTTTTTGGGTACAAATCGTGAATGTACGTCGATCGAACGTGTGCAAATAGCAGAAAAAAGAGATAAATATCCAAACTATCCAGCTGAAGAAATTAAATATTTATCGTCGTGGCAGTTCGTTAGCATACATATGTATGTTTCTCGCGCTTGTTACAAATGCCATTGGGTGTACCCATCTTCATACATATGTATGTATGGTATGCATGTATGTATGAGCGTACGTCGCCGCATCAACTGTTATTCGACATAGATACATTGTTGTAACTGCGCAAACACTCATCTACAATTCTATAACTGATCGTCGTTCATTCTGCTCAGCGCTTCGTCGAGTGCAGCAGTTCGATCGGCTTCCATGTTGGCTTCCTGCTCCGTTTAATGTAAATATTTGGTGACTTAATCAAGTATTCGTTTATTTGAACAATTGCACGTTGGGTCTGCAGTTATTTATGTATTTGGTGCAGATTATTTTCTTAAAGATCCAAATCTTCACATTGAAAAAATTATATTTAGCCACTTTTTAATTTCAGTTTTAAGTAAGCAGGGTTTAATGTGTAAAACGTTGAATGCATTAAGTATCAGTTATTTGAATGTACATATGTATGTAGATGTCTGATAAACATTAAATTGGCAATGGTTGTGCCTCAAATCATACTTCAAAATTCGTTAAGCGAACTGTTTAATAAATCCTCTTAATATTAGCTGCCTTCGAAGCGCCAAGCTTATAAGCGACTCCAACAAACAATACCAGTTGTGCAAACAAGCGGTCAACACTTTTGGTGCTGCCGTGTTCTAAACTGTCTCCCGACGCACGGCAACAGTGTTATGGTTTCTGCTCAGCAGAGAAAATTTACGTTAAAAAATGTTGCTGAAACCTTTATTTTGATTTCCTATAAATTTTCACAATTGAGTTGAGTTCTTATTTTTTAAAAATAAGAGAAAAAAAGTGTAGTTTCATTTGCTATTGAATGATGATATGAACCATTCACAATAGTATAAATAATAAACAAAAAAAAAAAAAAAAAAAAAAAAAAAAAAAAAAAAAAAAAAAAAAAAAAAAAAAAAAAAAAAAAAAAAAAAACTTCGTAGCACCGCATATTCTCTCCTACGAATTCAGCTCGATAACTTTGTTGTTCTTTTTCGTGCATTTTTTTTACAAGAGCGTAGAAGCGAGCGAAGAAATGGCGAATCGAAGATAGCTAGTGTTTAGTTGTTCTTCGAAACAGTGTTTTTCGAATTGGTTTAAATGGCAATTTGAACACATTCCACTCAACTCAATGCAGAATGCGGGAGGAAGACCAGTGCGGTAAGTAAAGGAGCATTATGACAGTGTTAGCCACTTGTGATTTGTAGATGAGGCTGTGTGGAGGCTAAATACTTTCCCATTTAGGCCTTTTGATTTTTGAAATGTTTAGTTTATTTGGATTATGCGTAAGAATCAGTAGCTCTTTAAGTCAACTTGTTGACTCGGATCCGCAATCTGATGTAGTGTTTCGCTAATGCTCTCTGATCGCACCGATAATTTGTGTAAAGTCACCTAAATATTAAAAGAAAATTTTTTAATTTTCTATAATTCGAAGATTGATAGGTTACTATACTGATCGGTTCTATTCTATTTGTAACGTTTTACATTAGGCTCGATCTATTATGTTGACCGCAGCTACGTTTCAGGTGATCCACACAATCTTGGTGGTCAATCGACCACCCCCAAAATGTGAAATTGTCTGCTCACCAAAGTGTTTTCTCAATAAATCCATTGAATGGCGTGATATGTGGGAAGTGACGCCGTCTTGTTGAAACAAGTGCGGTGCTACGAGTACATTAGTATTTAACCACTATTTGAGGCGAACGCAGCTGAGCGTACCGTTCTGTTATCGGCTTGTGAAAGCCCACACATTTACGCACCTAAAAACGCGAAAATAACAGAAATGACTGCTCGGTGGTGCGTTCTCGAGCGTTTTCGGTGGTTTCGATTTATTGTGTTGGCTACGGAGCGATAATCATAGTCTCGCTGATAACGAGAAAGCGTTAAAAAAATATAAAAAAATATATATATTTTGAACGCTTGTTGCTTTGCCTGTTGATGCCGCCAAGGAAATATAACACAACTAGACATAAACAAACAAAAGCATACACACACACGTAAACATACGCACTTGCGCAATCCTATGCCAACATGGCGTTGAGGTGTTGTGCGGCCCGCATGGAGATCCATCACCGTTGCAATCAAACGGTGCGTGCGCTGCATATGTGTATGTGTCTGGGTACATGCTAAAAAGGTGCTCATTGTGTTGGCTGTTGCGCTGCGTTGCGTTGCGCCGCGATCGACGTTACGCGCACCTGAGGCCGGCTGAAGCGAAGAGGCACATCCAGTGCTGGGCGATCAGTTGGCAGACGCGCAACAAGCGGCTAACGACGGCCAAGCAACGGCGACCGAATAGTGTGTGCAAACAGATGAGCGGAGTAGGCAAACAAAATGCGAGAGAATAAACACATTTCGGTGTGTGCGGAGCGTCAGCGCTTCGCTTTGTAGTCTTGCTTTTCTGGTAAAAGTACAAAATTATTTAAAAACGTTATAAAAGGAAACTAAATAGTCAACCTTTCTTCTTGTTTTTTCATAATTGTGTACATTTGTAGTTTTGTTGTTATAATTTTTGCTGCACTCAAGTGTAAATAAAGCGGGAATTTGTGGATGCGTTTTAGTAATGCTTGTTGTTGGTTATGATTCAGTATGATCACAAGTCGGATGTAAGGTGAATATGATTAGAATGCTCTAACAGCGTTGCCACTTGTTGCTTAAAATCACGGAGCTGCGCCTTGGTATAGCGGCCTGTCACTTCAAACATTAGTCAGCTTCTCTGTTGTAGTAAAAATTATCAAAGCTTGGTACCTTTCCTGCTGGGGTGCTATCGCAGAAATCATCCTTGCAGTCACCTGCTTGTAACGGAATCGCCTCCTATAAGCATCAAGAAGTCATTCCTACACTACGTTGACAACATTAAATAATATGCCGACCAGACTTCAGAGGCAACTAGCTTCCGACAAGCACTGACCGCCATTCACAGTGAAGCCAAAAACACACTCATCGACTCTCTATCAGTGAATGGCGTACTTGGAGTCAAACCACCACCCATTGCATACGAAGAGCTCGAGCTGCCAGCTTCACTCTGGATACTGTAGCAGGTTAAACTCTTACTTACCCAGAATAGACCCCGACATATCTAATATACATATGTTCTGCATGCAATGAGTCTCCGCATGACACTGACCACCTCTAATCCCACTCATCTGACACGCCTCTCCCTTTATATATAATGCCTCTCCTCCATGAGATTACCTGCGTAATATATTACCTGGAATTTCGTGGTTTTGAATATTACTAAATGGTTCTCCAACTGAGCCGGGATTGCTTCTAGAGAGATAAAGATTAACTTTGGTCAGTCGAGCTACATATGTGAAAATATTCTAGCTCTCCGCAGGCCTGACTCTATAATTCAAGAGTCGTAAAAGTATATATTTCACAGTTCTTGTGGGGATATTTTACCGATCTGTCGCATTTAAAATGTACCGGGTTATGTAGAACGGGGTAAGTTGACTCGCGTTCTGCTCACTGCTGCTGCGTCGCAGACGTTAGTTCTGAACGTTGTTGCATTCATAGCAACAGTTCTAATGAC
Organism: Bactrocera latifrons; assembly: GCF_001853355.1. Lineage (NCBI taxonomy): Eukaryota > Metazoa > Arthropoda > Insecta > Diptera > Tephritidae > Bactrocera > Bactrocera latifrons. The sequence continues at coordinate 909,471 of NW_017536979.1, read as the reverse complement.
AGCAATAGTAACAACAACAGCAACACAAAAAACGATAACAACAGCACAAAGCCAACTGCTGTTGTATTCGTGTACCAATGCGATCGCAGTCGACGACGTTCATAAGCGTTATGACGTCTTCGTGTTGGTTGCGCTGGTGGTGTTTGTGTTGTTGTCGTTGCCGCAGCGCCAGATATCGACTATAACTGTGACGGTGGCAGTTGGTGGCTGGCGCGTCGGGTTCACAATGTGACACGGCGTAACTCCCCTACCATTCGTAGATCAGTTGCCGGGCCGATCGCACGGCTCACTTGCCGACTCGATCTTGTGTGGTGTGTGCGCATAATATAAGTTAAACTTTTTTCCCAACCGTTTGTGTGGTATTTGAGCAACGTTGGAGCCGCGTTTTAGTTGACTGCTAAGTGCATTCAGGCGAACGGCTTGCGTTTGTCGGCTTCGCACGGTCGTTCGGCGCGATCGCTGATCGCATTGCAAAGTACAACGCGCGCTTTGTTTTTTCAGCAACAAAAGTAGAGTCTACAAATATAAATAATATTGCGCTCAAGTAAAAATAGAACGCGCGAAAAAGAGTTTATAATTACAAGGTAAAAAGAAGGCAAACACGAGAACTTTACAGTCGTTTTTTAACATACCAAAGGAGGCGTATCCAAAGGCAGACACACGCACACAGGGTTGTTTACGGCGTCGAGTGTGTTGAGTGCATTGCGAACGTCGACATTTGTGAGCCGAAATTGAAACGCCGCGCAACTTTCGGCAACTGCTGAATGGGCAGTTTTCTTTTCGCGCAGAAAATATAAAAACTAAACAAGAATCCAAAGTGAAAATGAGCAAAAAACGAAAGCCAAGAACTTGTGCACATTGGACCGCAAAACGCGCTGACCGAGCGCTTGCCCCAAGCCGCCGCGACGTCATCTGGGTTCAACGGGTAGCAGCCGCATTCAGAGGTGCTTACTTTTCTTTTTTGCAACTCACTTAATTGCTATATCTTATTTATATTACACACACACATACATACATACATACGTACTTACATGCATTAGCACTTACATAAACCGCTAGGAAAATGAGCTTTTACCGTTACGTAAAGTCATTCGCGCAAACACTTGAAAGTTGTCAGCAAGAGCCAGTCAAACTGTTCAGAATTGACCGAGTCCACGCACCAAAAAAGAAAAGAAAAACCAAAAGCAAAACACACGCAAACAACGGCGAAAAAAAGCGAAATGCAAAAGCAATTTTAATCGGTCAAAGAAGCAAAGTTTGAAGCTGCGCTTTTGCCCTCTGATCTGACACTTTTAATTTCATTCGCGACTTGTGTGTGTTTGCAGTGAATGTGACGGCGCATTAACTGTCATGCATGCGCTTTTGTGTGTGTGTGTGTGTGTCGGTGCTGCTGCGAGTGATTCGTATGTATCGTATGTTGTGTGTGTATAATTACTAATTCTTACAAATTAATTCTGATTATTTGCAAAAAGTACTCATCCAACCAGTTCGTCTGTTTTCTGTTTTGAGCGGCGGCGATCGTCGATCGTCGAATTGACTCATAAATATTTATTAGAGAAAGTAAGTTTAAGCTACGGTGTGGGGGGTGGTGTGGAGCATCACTGGCTATATCCAATTTTAAGCCATTAGAATGACTTTTTCGTTACAATCGCTTTGTGAATAATCTTCATTTTATTATTTTAAAATAGTAAAAGATTAGGACCATAAATATTGTTTTTCAAGCCATTAGAAACTTAAATTAGACCTAAATTATTTTTAAATGCTTTGAACTTCGGAAGAAGTACCATTAAATTTATTTATTTAAGGATTAACAAAGAAGTTCTCTTTTTTACGCTCTTGCCTCAGTAAGTTTTATATTTTTTCAATGGAACTCAGAAACTTTGTGTAGAACAATTGTATAAGCAACTTACTTAGACTGATGACTACTCCTCTTGGACTTAGCAACTGAAGTCCAACTGGTATCGCAAAGGAGCAAACTGGTCTATGCGGGGCTTATTGACCTACCATATTAACCTAACTAACTAACCTACCCAAAGTTGATAAACTGGCAAGAAAAGGTACCCTAACTCCGCTATTAGTAGAATGGCAAGGTGTCAGTGCTACCTTCTCCTCGTGTGTTCTACTAAAGCATAGCTGGGCTTCACTAGCTTGGCCAGCGCTGGGCTACTATCCGCCTTTTGCCCAAAAATCGATCTAAAAGATCCAGTGAGCCTTTTTCCTCAGCAACTCCAGCTTCTCCCTAGTTGTAAAGGCCATTGGCCTCCGCAGCCATGCTGTAAGGCTGAGAATCTTATCGCACCTCGGCTGCAAATGCTTTATGGAAGAAAACGAGGTGGAAACATTTTCTAAAAAAGACTCAAACGGTTGAGAGTCACGTCCTCAGATATCCCACCGAACTGGAGGAAATAGAAATTAAATATTAATGACGTGGGTTTCCTTGGGTAAAAAACAGCATTTTTCAAAAAAAAAAAAAAAAAAAAAATTCTCATTGGAAAAATATTTTAAATTCGGCCACGACGCCATTTCCGGAAAAAAGATGCACCCGCGTTGGCAGGATACCTTCTTACAGAATCATCTAAAGTGAGAAAAAAGTGTTTTAGCTAAAACCTTAACTTAGAACTTGGACGAAGGAACAATGGCTGAAAATTGGGTTTTTGGCAGTCATTTTTACAAAATTAAAATTTCAGTGAAAATCTCGCGACATTTTTGTTTTTGAAATAGTTTTAATCAAAGAAACTTCGTCGTCCAAGTCTTTTAGAATTTTATCTCGAGGACCTGTGTAAAATTTCACGAAGATCGGTTGGGTAGTTCTCAAAAAATCTTTGCCAACCGAATTCAATTAGCGAATTGTGGCGAAAAATGAATTGACTCAAATTAGCAGCTGTTTGAATACCCCTTATACATTAGGACATTTTAATAATAACTAAGGCGGATTTGAAAATAAAATATTGCTTTTATATATTTTATATTTTTGTTTGAAAACAGGGTGACATCATTTCAGTTATTTTCTCAGGATTTTTTTCTTTTCTGCTTGCAAAAATAATTTTAATTTCTAACCTCCAGTACGCAGTCTTTTACATTACTTTTATACATTATATGCCATATTATTTTTATTCGGTTGCCTGATATTTGATTTCATATTGACCTTGAAGAGGTTAGCCGAGTTTGCTCGCATGCGCATAAAAGTCGTAATATTCATTCCACTTTTTTTTTTTAGCTTACAACGGCTTGCATTTTAACATTTACAACAAATTTTGTGCTTCAATCCGCATACACACACACGTACCCCGTATTGAAGTGAGTGCACTCGCGACTCTTGACAAGATTTGCAAACTCGCCTGGTTCCTTTCGAACAGTGCGAAGAACCGCTTGAGCAAACTCGTTTGGGAACAACACTTTTGTTCTATAAAATAAATCTAACTAACAGACAAGGCAGCGATCATAGATCTTATTAATTTATTTTAATATAATAAAATTTTTATAAATTATTAAATAAATTGATGTATTATTATATTCGCTAGCCAGTGGCAGGCAAGCAGTCGGTTGCTAGCTAGCAACTAGAGATTTTTCGCGCCGCTTTTCATGCTCTGTACGTGTGTACGTGTATATGTGGGTATGTACTGTTGTAAATGCCGGTTGAGCAGGTGTACAAATTGCACTGACTTGCATGTCTTTACGCCTAATTAGAAGATTTAGCTACATACACACATGCACACCCCGTATATGTGTGTGAATAAGTCGGAGTTTGGAAAAATGTGTGAACGAAATAATTAGACAGCAAATTGTCAAGATCCGCATGCTCAACGTAGCACTTGGGCCGCGTGGGCGGCAAGGGGCGGTGGGCACTTGGCAACAAAAGCACATTTTCGCTCCTGCAATGACATTGGCAGACCACAAAATGGGCGGCGCTAAAAGTTTATGCAATTTTTATTGCAACGAAATTTATTTATTTCGCGTTGGGATGTAAAAACCGGCTGTCGGCTGTACGCTGCACTTCCACTGAAATAAATCATTTGAGTAATAGTTTAAGTTTAATAACATGCACATGGAGGCATTTATAGAAAAATAATTAAATAATATTTTTTTTTCATAATAAGCTTTAATGTGTGTGTTGTTGCATATGGCACGTATTTAACACAGATGCACGTATACAGGGTGTATCATCTTGTATAACGGCATGTAAAAATTTAGCGCCACGGAAACCCCAATTCAACGCAAAGCAAACGTTGAATGTTTTTTTTTTCTTTTTTTTTTTTCTTTTTTTTTTTTTTATCGAAATATCGCACTTATGTATATATTGATGCCTTGCATGGAAAATGGTCGTGCTGTTTGTGAACTTGCATATCGACATTTTTTTTAATAAAGCGAAGCGTTCATTGAAAATTTTAATGTCGGGAAAGGTCTTAGTGACACTTCATCATTCGATTAAAAAATCGTTAAAAATCTGTTATCAAAAGCATAACACCCAGATTGCCTTGATTTAACTTTGCCAGGTGATTTTTGTGGAGTTATTTGTAAAGAAACAGTACTTCAGCATACCGCGGACCATTGAAAAAATATTATAATATCTCAATTTTATAAAGCTGTCCTGGCACACCCTATAGACACATATAATTAGCTCGTATTGAGGAAAATGATAATCAGTGAGTTTTTGTTGTATTTTTTCATAATAATATGACATACAATAAATGTTTTATCTGTTTGTGGGTAGAAACAGATAAAACATCAATTTCGAAAAACACATGAAATGCTCTTAACTTTTATGTTTCTATTTTATTTTTATTATTTCTGATTTAAAGATTTCTTTGTTCTTATTCACGATGTAGAATCGAAAAAAACTTGATATTGCCTATAAAATATAATTGCTCTGCTTATCGCTAATAAACTCATATCTGTTTCTTTATCTGTCTTTTGATAAACGTTCACATATTTTTATTTTCGCTTTTAAGAGAGGTCTAACTTTTGTTATTGAGATATGCCATAAATTGTAGACCATACTTTGAAAGCAAAACTTGATAATGTTAATGTCAGATTTATCAGAGTGTTAGGCAATACCTGTTATTAAAAGTTTGTCGAAGCAAAGAACTGTGGGTCTATAAATATCTTAAAGAAATATTAGCGGAGGAATGGCCTATAATTTGAAAATTTTTAGAGTAACGCTGTCATTTATCCGGAAAAAATAAAATTGCGATTTTCGAAATTGCTGCCAAAGATATTTATCTTTTGTATCAGTAAATTAAAAAACCGAAAACCAAGAATGCTTAATATTAGTTACACTAATAGATGCATATATCTTCTTCTTAATATATAAAAATTACGTGTCACGTTGTTTGTCCGCGATTAACTCCTAAACTACTGAACCGAGTTTTGCGAAATTTAGCACACTGTGTCCAGTTCGAACCAACTTAGAAGATAGGATGGTCAAAACAATTCATAAATAAAGTAAGAAAAAACGTTAACTTCGGCGGCACCGAAGCTAATATTCCCCGAAGCTATTGAGAAAGCAGCCTTAAATTCGTTATTTTTTTCAATGAACATTTTTTGTATGAACATATTCAAAATTAAACCTCAAGTACAAATCCTTGGAGTCTCATGCATGTAAATAAAATTTTTTCAGTATTGTATAGTTTATTATATCATATATGGCCGGATCCACTAGGCTATTATATACATTATTTTTCGTTTCGAATAACAGTTATCGCCATTTTTATAGAGCTAAGCCACGGCAAAGACTAGTAACTTGTTTAGAGCGAGTTTCTGCAATATTTTTAGATTTTCTTTTAGTTTACATGACTATATATAGAAATCCCCTGGGAGCAGAGGACAGACAACTATTAGACACACTGAAACCGCATAGTCTGTTGACTACCATACCTGTTATGTACTTTAGTAGATTGCAATGGGTAAACAATTTTTTAATGAAAATCAAGAAGAAAATATCTCATACTAAGACTTGAGATCTCGAGAACCATATAGCTTTAGCTCGGTAACCATATCACTAAGAACAATATTTTATAATTTGAGCAGAGAACTTTAGCATAAACTCGAGCAGAATTCAAGACTAGCGTCTGCCAAAATGAAATTTAATGAATTAAAATTAATAATTTAATTTTCTGAAAGAGGCATGAGTTTGTCAGTTCAAATGAGACCTGCTTTTTAGAGCTTGAGCATACTTTCGTAAGCTTTATCAACTTTCAAACCAAGTTTCAACTAAGTATGTCTAATTACTTTGGTATCACCGAAACAACTTTGTATGCACCCTTAGAAATGTTTCCCGTTCTTATATACTGGCTAAAGCGCTTATGTGCGTACTGTACCAGTACCAGAGTGTTCGAAAATCCACGCTTTCATTTAGCTGCGCGCCATTACACTCCAATTGCAAACACTTTTATTTTATACACTTTTTATATTGCTTGATTGTTTGCTTTCCCGACCCTATTTTTTCGGGAGAGTACAGAGATAAGATTGCGTCGTCGTCTGTTGTCTGTTGCCTGTTGTTTTTGCTTTCGCGATAAGATAAGCTATACTTTTATAGATTGGATATTTTCGTCGAAATGGCGACTCTTTGCATTTAAGTACACACACGCACACGCACTCGCGTACATATACATATGTATCCAGCTAGAGGGTATGATTGCTCGGCTGTATTTCCAGGTATGCAACGCCACATTTTTCTTAATTAAATATTTACTCATAGGCTGTTTTGTCGTGCTGTTATTAATACATGTTCGGATCCAGTGGAAAGCTATGTACATTTGTGTCTATGCATGTGTGTGTGTTTGTATCAGCGGTATGAGTCAAGTGATTACCATTTGGTACGCTCGATGTCGGCCATTTTGAAGAAAACATTTAGACTGATTCACAGCAATCACTACCAACGCAATGCACGTGTGCATGTGTGCGTGTATTGTAAATATATGTTTAATCTGCTGGGTTTAGGGTGTCGAAAGTAACATTATAGCAGCGGGTTTGGCTAATTGTACACCCAAACGTGCCTGTGAACTCACACAAAAAAAAAAATATATATTATAAAAAAAAATAAAAATACTTGTAGCACTTCAACATCATGAATGTACTTATCTATGTACATAGCTATATATTCATGTATGTACTATATGTACATGGGGTACAATTCCCACCGTTCAATCAATGCAGGTGCGCCCGAGAACTCCAGCTATAATATATAATAGTTTTACATTTCTTCAGCCCACTTCCTCGCGCAATTTTAACAATTCTGAAGTATAATTTATGGCTGGAATTCGCTTATCTATTTTCATGCAAATATCGAAAGTGTCATCGAACATCGTGATTATGACAGTTCTCCGATAGACTCACGCTTCAATCAAATGGCACTTTACCACGCTCTGATAGCGAAGATTCCTAGAAATAGATCTAAAATGTTTATTAGAGTTACGCCAAGAACAATCAAGTGGCATTCATTGAAGATTATTTAGTGAGTACTGACAATTTACATTTGAAGTCTTCATGTGTCAGTAAGCAGAGCGACTTACGGTTAATTATGTATTTAGTTATTAATTTATCTATAAATCCAAGATAATAATAGTTATATATAAAGCGCATGGCTAACAATTTAATGATAATGCCATGAGTCAAAATTATTATTAAAAAAAATTTTTTTTTTAATTATTATGTTTTTAATTTTATAGTTTTTATAAACTTTTATAACACAGTTTTCGAGCAGTATGTGGAAGGTATAATTTCTAAAGGTCCTTGCAGTTAAAAGTTAACTTTTATAAGCAAATTATTTACTCCCAATTAGCGGGAACAAAACAAACAAGCAGAAAAATTACGCTCTTCAAAAATTTGTAAATTTTGTTGGTTTTGTATATTAAAGTTAAACAAATAGTAATTTTGGAGTAATTATGGTAGTCCGAATCACAAGTTTTCTCTTCATTTCGATCTAATTCAATATCTTCCGGGCATGTGAGACCAAATAATCACTTTTATGTCATTATTTCTAAATAAAGTTGAAAAATAAGGGGAAAACGTTAACTCTCGTTACYTCGAAATGTATTCATGTATTTGAGCCACTTTTCGTCTCCTATTACCATTCGTTTCAGAAATGGTTTGATTTCATTTCGTTTCAGTAAAGAATCGCAGATGTTAATTCGGTCCATTAAATTTTTCACAGGCAATTAATGTGGTACCCAAACTTCGACCGTTTCTTTATAGCCAGCCTTTCTTAAATGGTTCAAAACCTTTTGATAATGCATGTTAARTTCCTTGGCAACATCATGGCTGCTTATGTGACGGTTCTGGTCAATCTTTTGCATAATTTCATCGGAGTCTTCAATGATAGGTCGACCACAGCGAGATGCATCTTTCACATCGAAATTTCCAGAATGGAAGCGAAGCCCAATATATCCTCTTCTGCCCCAAATGTAGGCAACCAATATAATGAATGAGCTGCAACAAACTATTGCCTACAATTAGGCACTTTTTGTTAATTTAATTTAATTTATGATATAAATGGTACTTTTGAAATCCGAAACTGCCTCAATATTCAACACAAGAACTCAATTTGGGTATTTGGTATTTGCGTTTATTGCTTGCTTTACTGCTCTTCTTATCGCGAAACTTATTGGAAATTAAAGATTGCTTGAGTCTCTTGTTATTACTTTTTAACTGTGTACAAGCTTTATAGAATCTTTACCTTTCGCCTTATCTGTAGGTATGTCTGCCACACCTTCGTCCCAAGTCAAGCGCTGCAGCGACCAACACACCCACAGTCAACGGCAATTGCAACATTTTTCATTACGCGCCAGTGACCAACGATCGCACCGTTCCTTTAATGGCGATCGCTTGCGCTGATAATCTTATCAACGCCGCAACGCGCCAATCGGCGCAAGCATCTTTGCCGTTGTTCCATGTACACATGTGTGTGTGTGTGTCTGCAAATACAAATATTTGCCTTGTAGTGCTGATGATGGTGTGATAGATCTTATGGGAAGTTAGAAGCTCTTGGAATTATTAAATGCTCAGTTAAAAGTAGTTCATTACTTTTTCGATAGAAATCTCAACACTTGCCTGAAGGTAACGAATTTCAAGTTGTCAACATTTAGGCGCAATTGCAAAAAAATCGAAATATTGATGGAACTAAATGACTACACAAATCAAAATAATAAACAAATCAAAATTTATCAATAAAAGCCTAATGGCTGACAAAAAAAGTTAAATTTGTGTAACCACCGATAACATAAATTAAAAAAAAAATTTAAAATAAAA
>NW_017536979.1:881057-900182 GCF_001853355.1 Bactrocera latifrons | reverse complement strand
GCTTAGCTAATGCTAATAATGAATATATCAGGTATAAAACAGGGTGGTTTAGCTTTAAAGACGACATCTCGAGTGTCAGAAAAATAATTTTAAATTAAAAAAAAATTAAAAGTAGAAATTTCCTAACCTTCCTTGCCTTTTAAGCGCTTTATTTCGATATTTCATCGTGACATTTGCTTCTTTCGATGGAAATAATTTACGATACCCTAGCATTTATATTGAGTGTTGTATATGTAGGAGTGGTATGTTCATATGTATATATGGTATAAATATGATTGCTTCGTGCACTGCATGTTGTCGTCGCTCTACTAATAATATACCGTTTTTATTGGGCTGTAAAACTTGCACGCGAACCATTTTTCATAAAAGTGCCAATAGAAATGTCTGTATGTATGTGACAGTTTTGAGTGAGTTTTATGCATTTGCATTTCCATTGTGCGCCAATCAGGCAACGCTTTGGCGGAGTATAATTGAAATTTGTTGGATTTGTTGGAAAATGTGTCTCGCATTGAGTAATTACTAAACCACAAATGCTCGCTTGAGCATCGCTCGGAACTTGTAGGTGAAATTACAGATGAACGTGTATATATAATTAACATAATTTATGTAAAAGTATTTCAATTAACGCTTTTGGTGTTTATTGCCATATAAAACCATGTAAAATATTCTTTGCTCGAATTATTTATTTTTCTTCAAACAACTATGGGTTCTCTTAGACGCTTTATATATTTATATATTTATATATTTTTTAACATTCATTTAATTTACAAAACTCAATTCTTGTAAATTTTGTTAGATAATAAAAAATTATATATATCAACATTGCATTGTTTTAAATATTTTTTTACAACAATTTTTGGCTGTGTTTCTCTGCACACACTTTGTTTGTTTTCAATTAAAATTCATTGCAACAATCTCGCTGGATTACCACGCAAAGTATGAGCTAAGTTACAGAGCAGAGGCGCTTCGACGCTTACTTAAAGCACGCTTGATCGCCTACAAGACACCAGAGTACACAGTTTGGCGCCCAAGTTTTTAGCACTCGCATCTCGTACTTGTTTACATATTCACATAAATATGTGAAATTTCGCGATTGGCTTAATGCGATATCATTTATAATGAGCCGATCGCCGAAAATATTTTCTAACCGTTAATAAATATATGCTATATTCGCTATCCAAAGAGTGAGTGCCGAAAATAAGCAGCTCGTGTGCTTCCATTGAGAACACGAACTCTGCAAACGATTTCTACATAACTGTTTTGTGTATTGCCTACAATTGGGGGCATTACTAATTACTTCATAGGTTAGCAAAGACACCCACCTAATTTGTAAGTATTGCCTGCAATTAAGCACACTACCAAATCCCACACATTTTAGCGAAGACACCCACCTAAAGTGAAGTTCATAAATATTCCCTATTTTAAACCACAGTTATTTTTCTCGAATTTAGCATATAAAACTGTAAAATATTTAGAATAATTTTGTGCCCAGTTGCTCCTCTTTGCGCCACGGTTGCGTTGCTCAATTACAAACATATTTAAAACGGCTCCTATTTCATTTTAAATGACTAGCAGTCATCAGGCTTATCTGGAGCATAAAAATATTAATTGAAATAGCGACATTATTATTAAAGAAACCAACTGACATTTATTGGCTTTCAGAGCAAGTGTTTTGCGCAAATTAAGAAAAATAAACGAGTTAGAAATATGTTTGTATTTCAGTTTTTTTTTTTTTTTTGCTTTCCTTGACAAGCAATTTGCGCAGCTGTTTTGTGGTTTATGGGTTTCCATTTAAAACCATTGTGAGGTTTTATTTCCATTTATTAAATTTGTTTGAAAAAAGCTCCCTCATCTCGAAATTTCGGTATGTAATCGAAACATTTGGTATTTAGTTGTGTGTATTTTTAGATTCAGTGAAAAATATATTTATAAAATTATCAAAAAATAAACGAAAATGCCCAGCACATAACAATTGTAAGAATGTCTCCCTATAACTTATAGAATCGAACAAAAAACTGACTTCGACCCAATACTCAAACAGAAAATTTGGTGTTCAACAAAAGAGTTTAACTGGAGATTCGATTTTTGATCTTCGATTATCGTTCGAAAAAACTGACTTAAAATTTTTTAATGAAAAAGTGGAGATAAATTGATCAATGCTCAGAAAATGACTGAAATACAATTGTTGGTTGAATCTGGATAACGCTGAAAATTGAAATCACTAAACAAAATAAAATGTGACGATTTAAGTCAAATATGTAATTGTGTATGTATTATAGTATGTTTGCCTGGCCTCCTTCTGCGCTATGCTTCGTCATATGCAATAAATACTAAAATTTATGTTTGCAAATAATTAAATACTTGCGGTAAATGCGGTGAATTTATGTAATGAGATTGCCTACATACATTTGGATACTTTTATACCCAGAACAGAGTACAATTTATCAAGAAGTTTGTAATTGCAATTAAGCGTCAGAGACCCTTCGAAATATATATGTGCATGTATGAATGATCAGTGTGACAAGGTGAGTCAATTTATTGATGTCTATCGGAACGTCTATATTTATATTTGTCGGAACCACCGACTTCGGACGACTATAGCATATATGTAGTTGGGAAGTCGAAAAAGTCTTTTCGTATTCGTAACTTCAACAAATTTTGTTTATATTTATAATGAACCAAATATGTATCATTTTATCGAACCTTTTTGCCATTTTTCCGCTAGAGACATTATTCCATCAGTGTAAAAGTTTTCTGTCTCCTCTGCGAAAAACTGCGCCAAGTAATTTTCACAAGCTTCCTTGAAGCCAACTTTACTCCATTAAGGGATGGTGCAAGGTCAGGGATATATGGTGGATGCATGAAACTTCTCAACCAAGCTCTTTCAGTTTTTGCCAAGTCATCAAAGATGTGTGTGTTCTAGTGTTGTCCTGTTGGAAGACGAAGCTCTTTCTGTTGATCAGTTATGATCATTTTTTTTTCAATTGCTTGCTTCAAACTTATCAGCTGTTAACATAAAATGTAGAATCAATCGTTCGATCAGGCTGCAGCAGCCCATAGTAGATGATTCCTTTTCCATCAAACCAAACACTCAGTATAACCTTTCGAGGTGTCAATCCTTGCTTTACGACCATTTGTTGAGTTTCACCACGCTTGTACGATCTTTTTTCGCACAATATTGTCGTATTTGATCCATTTTTCATCTCCCGTCACCATTCGCTGCAGATATGATTCGATGTCATTTCGTTTCAGCAAAGAATCGTATTTGGTTCATTAAACTTTTCACAGACAATTCATGTGGTACCCAAATATCGAGTTTCTTTTTATTAGCAGCATTTTTTAAATGGTTTAAAACCATTTGGTGATGAATGTTAAGTTCCTGAGCAATATCATGGCTGCTTATGTGACGGTTCTGGTCAATCTTTTCCATAATTTCATCGACTTTTTAACGATAGCTCTATTGACAAAATACGAAAAGACTTTTTGGACCCAACCTTTGTCTTAAGAAATCTTAAAAAGTTAGCAGCTACAGTGCCGAAACGAAAAAAATGCGAAGCGAAGGTTTCAAGTTTAGAAATGAGTTCACTTGCTGTCCGTATGTCTGCCTGTCTATGTGTGTGCGTGTATTCAGAGTTGTATTTTATGTATTCATTGCTTTCCGCCAGCGCCGATAAGCGCAAAGGCAAATTCACATATGCGCTTTTTTATTATAGATAAACGACAGGCACAAAAAATACAAACGAATGAAAGCAAAAACTGGTGAGGTGCTAATTGAAATTAGTGCGCTCGCGAAAAGGTGGTGAAATTGTACGCGTAATTGCACAAAATATGGCGAACGTGCATACAAAGCTAAAAGCCACAACTCCAACAAAAACCTCTAGAATGGAGAGGCTATGTGTTCACACACACACACTCTAAAGGGTGATTAATAGCATATTCATGGAATATATACTAGGCATGTGTGTATATATATATATATGAGTTTAATGGTGTAATGAACTAATTTTATTTTGTTGTATTTTTTTGTGGGTGTCATTCATTTTATCTGGGCTTTGTTCCAAAGCGTTCCTCGTAAAAATCGCAATTATCAGGAGCGCTCCAATAAATAGTTAATATATATGCAAATTTGTAGATGTGCGTTTGTATGGGTGAACGTATATATTTAAACAAAGGCAAAAAAATGTTTGGGCTATAAATATAATATATTTATGTATTTATATAATATGCTTCAGCCACTGGCTGCTTCCAAAGTTAAGCAGATAAAGTACAGTTACAGCGTGTTTCAAGGTTGCTTTGTGCTCTTTTAATGGTCGTTATTACTAAATACGACCTAAACACACTGCGCTTTGATATTAAAAAAAAAGTTTCGCAATACTTTTGAAGAAGGCATTTGGTGGTATGCGTCTTCGCTAAAATAAAAAAAGTTGTGCTTTTGAAAAATGCTCTAACTAAAAAATGCATTTGTGTGTGCCTATAACTACGGTTTAGTGTGTTCAGCGCAGGTCGAAGAGTGCCTAACATCGCTAACAATAGCATGGAGTGGCTTTGTGATAAGACTGGTATGGGGGGCAGGCCACAGCGGAATCACAGAAGACTGTAAAGGTGACGAGCTAGCAAGAAAAGGCATCCTAGAACCGCAATCGGTAGAAATAGAACGGATCGGTGCTGCCGTATATTTTTGTGTTCTACTGCTTGGTCAGTGCTGGGACACAATCGGTTTATGCGCTGTCGCAAACGCCAATTCAATCCAATATTGATCGCAGGAGATCTAGTGATCTAACGGCCCATTGCCGTAAAGCTAGAAATCCTACTATACGCCATCTGCAGAAGCTGCATGGAAGAAGATTAGGTGGAAACAACTTGGGAGGTCAAGACTTAAGCACTTGGGTGAGCATTTCTTAGGTGTTCTTCTTTTTTATGGCATCACAAAGGGCTACATAAGGTAGTCCACGTGCGATCTTTGATCAGCCCTCTAACCTACTTACTATTTCAACCCTGCAACTAGAGAAATGTTTTGAAATTTTTTTTTCAAGAATGGCTTAAAAAAAAAACAATTTCAGTACTACTTGTTTTTTTAATATTCAGGCATAGACTAGTCTATAAACAAAACTCTTTAAAAATGTCAGGTAAATCGGTCTAGTAGAGTCTGAAAAATTGTGGGTATCGTTTTGAAAAATACATTTTTCAGTAAACGCGTTTAAAGTTTCAGTTCCGGCCGTACCTGTATATCTCCGAAAATAATTCGAATTTACAAAAGTACTTTTGCAGACATATGCTTGAACTGTTAAAAGTTTGTATAAAAATTTTTTTTTTCTAAACTGGAATATTAACTTTGTTCTGACCTCAAACCAGAAAAATGGAATTGTCAAAGTTACATATTTGAACAATGTCTCCAGAAATTTTGGCCCAACAATGTTGAAAATTCAGCCGTTGAGACCTCATCTCCCGGGGTGTCTCAGAAAAGAGAGTGGTTCATCCAAAATTAAAAAAACAAAAATATTCCGTTATTACATATATAAATCTCGTGTTTGAAGGAAGAATAAAAATTAAAAATATAATTTTTTCCTCAGAGTTTGAACCAAAAATCTAATTTTTTGGTAAAATTTTCGCCATTTATTGGTTTATAAAAATAAGCTGTAATGAAAAAAAAAATCCTTCATTCAATAACTAAATAATGTCGTTTTAAAGAAGTGTACCCAATTCGGAATAAATTGGTCCATAAATTTTCGAGTAATCGTGTCCGAGGACTTAAAAAATGGAGTTTTGAGAAAAACGCATTTAAAGTTTAAGCGCAACACCAACGTGTCCTTATAGACGGAACTTCCGAAGGGTCTATCTCCTACAATTTTACTCGAATAGATTAAAAATTTTGGAAGAATGTGTTTAAAATATTGTACCATTTAATAAGAAGAAAAAATCGATTTTTTTTTTTAATTTTCAAACCCACCTAACGCCTTAAATAGTCGTTAGAAACTCAGAACTTTTGTTTAGTAAGTTATACCTTTTGATTTGCATCTGAGCATGAAAATCGGAGACTAGCGTAGCGAGTTTTACCCTTCACATCAGCAGTCTTCGTGTATGTATAAAACGCTGGCAGATTTCCGATAACCGCACGAATTTCTTCTCGAGAGAGGACTTAAGAACAGTGTAAATACAGTTGTCGGTAGCGACGAACTAACTTCCTAAGTATGCTAAGACGTTTAAATATTTACATAACTACTTGCAATCATGTACTTTTTTTAGTTATATTATGAACTGTATTTGATTTGACTCAATTTCATTTAAAACGTTGAAATAACGGAAAAATAATATTCAAAATCCCAAACTGCTAAAGACCCATAAATGAGCTCAAAGTTTTGACTTGAACAGTTTGGATGCATACATATTTGCTTTGAAATTTTTGGGTGTTCCCAGTAATATGTTCTGTTTAGTAATTAAGCAACTATTTGCTCACTGACTTAACTAGCTGACAAAACAGCAGCCATGTCAAGTGCACAGCTCCCAGTCAAACTAACTACCATGTATACAAAGTACTTATGTTTTTGTTGTTGCTTTTGCTTTGCGAAATGAAATTTTGTTTGTCGAAGGAAGCTAATATTTGAGCTTCATTGTTTTGGGCACTTCTTGGTATTTGTATGTATAAATTTATGTAGTATGTGTGAGTATAAGTAGTCAATGGTTTTTTCAGCTGAAAACACATTCTTTCATTTCTACTTTGTGGGCAAGCGTGCGGCGCGTTGCAGATAATAAAAATTATGTTAAAACAACTCAATTTTATTCGCACAAAGGGCCTTGACTTAGCCGGGCTTGAGGCGCACAGAACAACGGGCGTGTTGCAAGTGCGGTGACCATTACAATTGCTTTGCTTCGCATGCAATTACAGTTGACCCAGTTGTACCGCGTGCAAAAGCGCACGCATGCGCGTGCTTACCAAAGTGCATTGCGCAATTTATGCTTTACGTATGTGTGTGTGTGTGTTGGTAAAGTAAAGAGTAAACATAACTTGGATGGATAGCTGAACTAACCCAATAGCTGTTGTTGCAGGTGGTGGGAAGACTTTTTCTATTAGTTGGCTCGGGCGGGGTCATATGCTGTTCGCTTAATGTTCGCTAAGCTCTCTAAATGCCTTAAGCAAATTCATCTTCTTTAACTGCCCCCAAAGTCAACGTTCAACGAGAACAACAGTCGCACGCTCATAAAGCGGTCGAAAGCGGTTTGAGCACGTCGGCTTGTCTATAAACGCTACAATGTGGCCTGTGTAGCCCAGTGAGCCATGTGACTGGTGTTCATGCAGTATCCGAAAGCCGATTCTCGAAACGTAGCTAAGGCGCCTGAAGCCTCTTTAAAAACCCAGCAGTTTTGCTGTATATTTTATGTGCTTTGTTTAGGTTCATACAACTAGATGTATGTGTAAGCCCCTTTCGCCCGGTGGCTAATATAAGTAGTAGTGAAATTATTCCGCACAATGGTGTATGACGAGCCAAATTGCAATGCCGCTGCGGCGTCCACGGCTACTGTGCAAACTTGTTGACCGCTGTCGCTGTTGTTGCCATTGTGGCCGCCAGTTTTATTTTTGCTGTGGCTGCTGCTGGCTGATTGTCGTCAATGCCTTTGCATTTCATGTCGCTTGAATGACTTCGAAAATAGCGGAACGACTGGGCAGAGATGCACGCACACTCGAAAACGGACGCGAGCTTGACGAACTCGCACGCAACCTACGTACCCATGCTTATCCAAGTATTTACCTATGCACTTTGGTACGAAATAAAGCCACGGGAGATAAAAACGGGATGATGCTGCAAAGCCAAGTGCTTTGAACGGGCTCACAGTGGAACAACTTGTGAGAATTGGCCAGATTAGATGCACACAGTTGAAGAATTCTTGGGTTCGAGTAGAGAATTGACCAAACTTAAATGTCTTTCATAATTCTTGTGTCTTGTTCCATTTGCCTCGGGGTATGGCTCAGTTCCTTCTCCAATACTTTTTAGTAATCGGAGTTTTGAAGAACCACGTTTAAGTGTTAAGCCTTGCCTCTCTCTTCAGAACATCATAATGGCTTCTTACTTGTATAAGCAGCAACACTAACTTTCTATTTTGTTTCTTATTTTTGATACATATATTTTTCCTTTTTATAAAAATGTTTATTTGGCACGGCCAGACCTTCGTAAAGAGCATATCTAACCCTAACAGACTTACCCAACTAAATTTAAAACTAATATTTAATCTGTAACAATTTCTTTCTGCGCATTTCAGCCTACGAAGGACCAAAATGCGTCGCCTCCGCTCGAAGATAGCTGGTGCTGGGAGCCAGATAGCGTCAAATTCGACAACGACCACTCGTCCCAATCCTCGAGCAGTGGCAATGGCAATGAAATGGTCAACATTACCCTGGAGGAGGTACCGCTGGGTCATAGCGCGCAGACTTCCTCCAGGAAACGTGGTGCCAATGAACAGACCGCTACGCTACAGAAGCGCAACAAGCAGTTGGAGGAGGAGAATAAACAGCTGAGTTTGTCTCTCGATGAGTTGGATAGTCAACATAATCTGGCCATGCAGAATGTGCTTGAGCTGAAAACTGAACTTCAGGAGAAACTCAGTGCTGTCACCACTAGCTATGAGGCCTTGAAAAAGGAGCACGCTGACAAATTCATTAACAGTGAACTCGAGATGGCGCGTTTAAAGAAGCAGTTGGATAGTACGATGCAGCAGCAGAAAGGTTTGGAGTCCGAGAACCAGCAGTTGCAGATGCAGGTCACCAACTATGAAGCCGAGGTAAAGAAGTCCATTGAAGACATGGCCGATTTGCAGGCGCTGCTCGATAAGAAGACGCAAGATAATGTGGAATTAATTGAAAAGGTTAAGTCAGCTGGGCGCCTAGCAGATAAGTCTGCAGACCAACTGATGGAGCTACAACAGCGTGTGGACCAGCTAACGAAAGAGCTAGAGGATGCAAAGCAAGTAAAAGAGAAGAAAACATCCGAGTCTTCAACCAGTTCAATGGGCAAACACAGTGACGACGAATTCATTGTGGTGCGTGACGGTGATGCCAACTCATCTGGTCCAGCCACGCCGCCCACAAAGGAGGAGCTTAAGGACAAGATTGTGCAATTAGAAAATCGCGTTTCAGAATTGACATTGGAAAACGGCAGTTTAGCGCTAAAACTGCAGGACAGTGAGATGGAGAAACAGCTGGCGTTGACGGTAATGCGTGAGAATGTGCAAGAGCTGCGGACGCGTTGTGAAGAAACTGATACAGCTCTCAAGTTAGCAAGAGAAGAACTCGAAGAACAACAAGAAAATTTGGAGTCTTTGAAAGAAAAGGCGGCGGAAGCTGTCATCGCGCAACAACAATTAAAAGCTTTGGCCGAGGAGAAAGGCAAGATCGAAACAGAGATATTAAATATGAAGGAAAATTTGCAGAACGTTTTAGAACTGGAGAAGAGACTGTTGTTTTCCGAGAGTGAAAAAGAAACTCTTCAGATAGAGTTACAGAGAGTGCGTGCTACACAGGAGCGAATCACAGAGTTAGAAAGTAAAGTTCAAAATCTCATAGTGGAAAATCAACAATTACGCCTGAATGCAGAAGCCGAAACCGAGACGCAGAATTACAGCGCGGAGTTAGCCGAACGCATCAAATCATTGAATGAGGAAAACGAAACCTTGCGCGCCGAAATAGAGTCTATAGCACATTCGAAGTTTAGTGAAGCCATTGCAGAAGAGAAGCAAGAAATCACTGATCTAGATGCCGACGACGATGAGCCCCTGACTGTTGACAAAATAAAAGAGCTGCTTAGCTCACACATCAAGTCAAAACTCACCGGTGAAATGGAGGAGGCCTGTCGGGCAGTGCAAGAACGTATTACTAGAACCGTTAACGAAATGGAACGCAAAATATCTCGTTTGTCCGAAGAACTACTCGATCTGCAGGATAGTAAACTAGTTTGGGACCATGAGAAAAAGACGCTAGAAGCAGACATTTCACAATACATACTACAATGTGATGAGCTAATGAAGAACAACGAGATACTGCTGAACGAGTTAGAGAACTATAAGCGCAACAAGCTCGAGACGATACAGGAGCACAATGAGCAGAGCGTTATGGATTTAGAAGCCGAGTTAGAAGAAGCCTCGAAAATGAACGAGACGTTAGAGCAGGAATACGTAGAACAGAAAGAGAAGAACGAAGAGCTCGAGCGAGAGAAACAGACGTTGACTGAGCAATTGCGCGCCGCCCAAACACAGTGTGAAGAATTGCGCAGTGCTGAGAAAGAGCTTAAAATACAGCTTGAAACATTGGAAATCGAAAAGGGAAATATGCTTTTCGAATTGAACGAGCAGAAATCATTGGACTCTAAGCAAACTGACGACGATGTGCTACTGAAGAGCGCCGAGGAGAAATGTCAAAATTTAGAGAGCCAATTGGCGCATCTGAGCAAAGATCACGCGGATTTGGTAGCGGCCCTGCAGACACAGAAAACAGCATTGCAGGAAGCTATAATGAAACGAGAGGAAGCCGAAAAATGTCTTCTGGAAAAAGATATGCTAATAAAGCGCCTAGACGAAAACCTGAAAGAGGATCTTAGCAGTGAAATGCAGAAGAAACTCGATAACCTCACTTCGCTTAATCACGAGTTAAAGCAGGACTTATTGGCGAAAGACATAGTGCTAGAAAGTCAGAAGAAGAAATTGCTGCAAGCTCAAGCCAATTTGAATGTGTCCG
This sequence comes from Bactrocera latifrons, assembly GCF_001853355.1. Classification (NCBI taxonomy): domain Eukaryota; kingdom Metazoa; phylum Arthropoda; class Insecta; order Diptera; family Tephritidae; genus Bactrocera; species Bactrocera latifrons. Next base: position 889,462 of record NW_017536979.1, on the reverse strand, counting down.
ATGGTAAAGTGCACGAACTCGAAGAGTTAGTAGCAGAAAAAGAGAAAGCATTGGAGACTTCGCGTATACTACTGGATGAGAGCGGAAAGGCAAAGGACGAACTAAGTGAAAAGTTACGGCAACAGAAAGTAAATCTCGAACAGTTAAAGCAACTGAAGCAGGAGAAAGAGACTCTTCTGAACGAATTCGAAGAGCTCAAGAAGAAGTGTGAAGCGCATAGCGACGAGCTGAAGGCGTTGCAAGAATCAGCTGTCACATCCACCAGCAATGATGCCTCCGCAATCACACGCATTGCCCAACTGGAAGCCGAGCTCTTGGCAACAGTTGAACTGCAGAAGTCCGTCGCAACGTTGAACTACGAGAAGAACGAAATGATTAAGGCGTTGCAGCAGAAGCATGCCGAGAACATGCAATACTACACCGAAATCCAACGCTTGCAGGGAATCCTGCAACAGCAGCAACTACAAACCACTCAAGCGACAACTTGTGCTAAGTGCACGACGCATGAGAGCACGCTCAGCGACTTGCGTAAAGAGTTGGAAAAGCAGCAGGATCAAATAAAATTCCTCAAAGAGAAGTCCGACATATTAACGACCAATTTGTTGACGGAGCAGACCAATCAGCGGCTGGTGAAGCAGGAGAAGACGGAGGTGGAAGAGCAGAACGCAGCCATTCGTAAGGATTTGGAGCGACTACGAGAACATTTGCTGGAGATCGAAGACCTACACACACAGGAGACGGTCGAAATGCAGCGGGAGCTGGAGGAGACCAAGGCGAAAATGGTTGCGCTGCAGGATGACGTGGCGAAATCAAGCAATGCATACACATCGGCAAGGTAATTAAAATATCGGGTGCGTGCTGTGATGAATAGGAAGTTAGACATGTTGGCTTTTGTTAGTTTTTCGTTAAGAGAGGTGATTCTTGAAGAAGTTTTCAGTAAGAGAGTAAAGGTCTAAAAACTTTTTTTGTGGGTTTGCTGTGTAATTTTAGGATCAAGAAGCTCATTGCGGGGGGCAAATAATGAATGTGGTCTAAATTTTTCGAAAGAGTTTATCGTTCGGTGGATACCAAATTTTAGGAATTAACTCCAGAAAATGTGCTTTAAAATATATTTTGCTGAAAAGAATGGTAAATAGAATAGAGGTGTGGACAAAATGGGAATATTTCGAAGTAATTAAATTGCATTGAAATGGGGAAACGTGCTTTTATGAAATTTATAAGTTCTATGTGGATATATTTGTGTTGGTAACGCCATACTCGGCGTTGTGTACTCAAGTGTTAGTATACACATACACACATCTTTGTTTGTCTGCTTATGTATTTACACAAACTGAGATACGAGTATTATTTCGCTCCACCTGCCGCGTTGCGCGTTGCGCGCTGGGCATTGCGGGTACAGTAAGCATTAAAAATAGAAAACGCCTTGAAAGTATAGTAAAAATTATCACCTAATTATCGGGCAAACAATATGTTTTCAGCTCGAAGCGTCCGCAAGCGGCGGGGTTGGGCAGCGCATACAGCGCCAAGACCGAGACAAAGCCAGCCAGCACATTGCACACACACCCGAACGGCAGCAACGACTGTATACATTGGCGGAGCATGAAATTACCGACGTTTCGTCATCGTGCCTGTGCCTTTGCCGTGCTTTCTGTTTGTTTTTCTTCGGTTTACGCCATTATTGCACCGGCGCACACGGCAACAAGGCAACCACACAACAGCGACAGCAGCAATAGTAACTGTTATCGCTTTTAAGCCTTTCGTTAAGCTTCGTCACGACTCATGGCAATTGCTTTGCAAAGCGATAACGTGTCACAAAGCGTTCGAAATTAGTTGAGTTCGGCAGCGCGGCGGTGCAGGTGCTGCCAGAGGGCAGCAGGTGATTTTTTAGTGCGATCGGTGTCAGCACAGCCGTTTGGCACTTGCTGCTGCTTCTGAGCCATTAGTACAACTGCAACCAATGCGCATTTGCAATGCCACAGCAAAATTAGAACACTTGCGCGAGCGAGTGGACCTATTACGGCACGCGGCGATCGGTGGTCGGTCGCCGGTTATTGTTCCCCGGGTCAGCAGCGCTGGTACGCTTCAAGGCAATTCATTAGTTTCGTAATGGCCATAAAACAAATTATATTTATGCACCTAGGGCTATCATAATTTCTAAGAAAATAAATTTAACTAACGCATTCTTCAATTTTCCACAGTATACGCGCCAATCAGCATGCCGAGACGTTACAAGCGCAGTACGCCCTTGTACTACAGCAGCGCGACGAGTTAGTGAACAAGCTGAGCTTGGCCGAAGATCGAGAGTCGAAGAATCAGGCGGCGTTGTGCAATCTGCAGTGCGCGCTCGAGCAGTTCCAAAATGGTGAGTTGGCAAATCGACGGAAGTAAAAATATTATTTCAAATTAAGTAGACTTAGCTTAAATGTGCTATCACTTACTAAAACTTTTCCCTCTTTGCACCGTCAGACAAGCAGAACGACATCAAAGCTGCCACCCACAGCATACGTAAGGAGTTGCAGCGGGAGCAGCAGAAGCAGGCGCAGTTGCAAGCGGAGATCGGCGCCTTGCAGCAGCAGCTGGGCGAGGCCAAGCAGGGCCTGTGCGCCGCGGCACGGCTGGGCGACCAGTTGGAGGCGTGTCAGCGCACAATCGCAGTGCTGCGCGAAGAAGGTGAATATGGTGTTCATATCAAAACGTATATAAATTGTAAATAAACCGGTGAAAAGTAAACGAAAATTGGTGAACTGCATCTTGTATACTAACCCAAAGCAAATAACCATATGTGATTATACACGTATGTATCCGTATAATATATATTAAATGCAAATTAATGAAATGGAATTTGTTGTTACTAACCACCAAAGCACCCTACCACCAAGTACCACGTCAGCCATAAGGGAAATCTTCAATAACAGCACGCAAACTGGCATTTGGCATTAACGAACCGTTTAACTATTTCTAAATAATTAACGCTTTGAGGAAAATACTAAAGAAAAACTACAAGGAATAATGTTTATTAATGATAACAAAAAATCTATTGAATTGTTAACAATTGTTGCAAAGTTAAAGTTTCCCTTAAGCCACGCTGATTGATTCTTAAAGGTAAATATCAGCTGGTAATTCTGGGATTTTATCAATTTTCRAACACTCGGAATTTCAGTTGGTATACACTTTTACGAATTCTATGTAGTCATCGCAATGCAAAACAAAAGCCCAACAAAAAATGTTTAAAAATCACAAAAATATATAAATATCATGCGCATCATCACAACACCAAGAGCACCATATCTATCAAAGTCATAACCTAGTTCGCTGTATAATTATAATAACAAGAAATTTGTATGAAATCACTGTCATCATTCACTGTCACACTCGCTATGCTCATAAGAAATCCATAATCGATCACCCTAACTATGCTTGCGCTTTCGCGATCATCTCACCGACGACCACCGCTGGCGCGTACAAACGCTAAGTGGCCTATGACCTGAGCTGGCAGTACTTCAGGTTTGACGGTGTGGAAATTTCTGATTTACTTGGCGACTTTATGCTACCCTTTGGTTTTTACTACATAACACAAATTCATAGCTACATACATACTAACATTTTTATTGCATTCAGTCGAGATATAAGTAAAGTAGTAGTAAGCTATACTTTTTTTTAATTAGAAAATGTTATTACTTTTAGTTTAGTTAAATTTCCTCTCCTATCATTATAGAGTGAGGTTACGGTGAAAAGCTTTAAGCTTTTCATTATATTTCGTTATATTTCTGAGTAGACAAGACTTTGTGGATAAGACCGTATATGTAGAAATAAAATAATAATTTAACAGATAAGAGAAAATAGAACCGCTAAAAATTTTTCAATTATTATAGCTCAAATTGAAAAGTTATTCACTGCTTAAATATCCAAGTAGTGTTCTTAGCATTTGCTGTTCGTTTCGTCTCACAAAAAGTTGAATACCACAAATAAATATGGTACGTGAAGCAGCCATAGTTGTTGTTATCTCCAGAATGTTACATTTTGGGGAAAATATGTGGAAATTAGTGTTATAGTTAAAATATAGTAATTCTCTAGACAATTTCAGTTATATTCTTTCTTCGAAAACGGTAATGAAACCAGTAAATATCTACTTTATGCTTGGTTTCAGCTAAAAAATTGAAATCGAACACCAGTATAAAGTTTGTTATCACTTTAGCGCTGCTTTTATATAAATAATTTTTCCAATAAACTGACTTATTTCAAGTATTGAGTTTTTAACTCAATTTCAAAACTCTTTAAAGGTATTTTTGTATTTCTTTCGTTTTTGCTTCATTACTTTTCGATTTTTTAATTGCTATCACGCTAATAAGCCGTTATAGTTACAGTTTCAATACTTTCGTAAGCTTAACTTTGTAATTTCTATTTTTTAGAAATTTTATGTTAGTAAATTATTATTTTTTATTGTTTTAGGTAAACGTGACCAGACAATAAACTATTTAGTTTGCATTTATATTTTTAAAATCTCTATAATACAGTTTTCTTTGTTTAGGTCCTTTTCAATACACGATTTTTCATTTCGAATTTACCGTTTTAGTTACTAGTCACTTGCTCTTTAAGTTTCTTCCGCCTATGTTCCACTACTTGTACTTAATAATCAGTATAATTTATGTTGATTTGTAATTTGATTTTTTTCATATTTGGTTTTATCATTTATTTACTCGATTTATCTACTTTTTGGCGTCCCTAGTGTCCAATGCAAAATTGGTTAATCTCAATTTGTAACTGTGAGCGAATTCGATATGCTGAACTCACGTTGCATATGGAGATTGCCCGAGGTTGCATCCGTTTCTACATTTTGTTTTTGTTCTACTGTTCTTGTTGTTGATGATTATTTATTATATAAACAATTAAAAGACACTTGATTTGAATTGGTTTTAGTTAATTTTTACTTTAATTTGATTTGATTTGGTACTTTCATAATTATTTGCATACATTGCCTGCGTTTTCTGCCATACACTTTTTGCCACCACTGTACCCAATACCATTTTTTAAATTGTAACAAAATTAAAGTGAAGAAATGTAAAGAAGCTTCCCACGTTCCAAACCTTGAATTCCCTCATTTAAAATATACGAGCCCGCTCCTCTCACAACGAATGCTGAATGTGCCACTCGGCTCCTTAAAGGCGATCGTCCGGTTGAGTATTACATCAGGTACTGGTGTGCTATCGCTTGTTAAATCTACCAGTACTTATGTCATACTGTCCTGGATGCCTCGCCCAATTCTGCATGCGAAATAACAACGCTGGAAAAATTAATCGAAAACAAAAGCAAAAATAAACTAAACGAAAGATGAATGCCTGCAAAGAGAAGTGCTTGGAAAATTAACTCACTAAATGATTTATATATTTTAATATAATTCCTATTTTATTTTTGTTTATTATCTCCGCCATTACTTGAATTAACATCACTCGTTTACGTGTATATATATTCTTCACAGTTGAAACACTGAAGCAGCAGAATGAGCAGCTATCCACGAAGCTGAAGCTGAGCGAGTCTAGTCAGTCGGACAAAATAGAGAAGAGTCTCATAAAGAGCTTGCTGATCGGCTATGTGGTGAGCAGCAATCCGAATGACAAGAATCAAGTGCTGCGCATGATTTCGTCTGTGTTGGACTTCTCGCAAAGCGAATCGGACAAAGTGGGCCTGAACAAGCAGCAGTCAAGTTGGCTGGGCGCCATACTGGGCGGTGGTGCAAGCGCGCAAGGTAACATTCACACTTTCTGAAGGAGACTATGAGAGATTTTGAGATCAAACTATGGCTAAAATTTCCATTTTCCGTTTTCAGGTGTACATTCCAAGGAGAATTTGGTGCAGGCGTTTGTGCAGTTTCTCGAGCAGGAGTCACAGCCTAAGCTCGATGACGCTAACATGCCCAATTTATTGAACATCACTCAACAAAGTAATCCGCCAGCAGGATCAATCAGTCAGTCCGCCCGCCGCGTATCCACATCGAGCAACAGCGGTGCAGCTGCTGGGACCGCCAGCATGCCGGCGCCCATTCCTATCCAGCCCCTACTGGTGAATGACTTTGCACCGTCGCGCAATTCCAGCTCAATTCTAAAGGATATTTTGAATGATTCTTGATTGTTGTAAGATCCCTTCTTGCATTTCATGCTGTAGTTACCTTTATTTTTTTACTCATACTTTACTCTAAAATACTTGCAAACCACTTTAGCACTTTTGCATCGGGGTTAAATCCTCTCTTAGAATTAGTAAGTGTACCTACAATAGATTTTTTTGTTTCTGCGTAAAAGTGTTTTCTGTATCTGATCTGTTAAGTCTTCTATTTTTTATTTTTAATTTTCAGTATATATATATTTGTATTGTTCGCTATTTGGTCTAGTTATAAATGAATGTAAATAAATTATGTATAATAAATAACACATATAAATATATACCATAAACTGACTTATCTCTGGAGGGCATTAATTTGTAGAAATAATTAGACTAATCAAATAAATTAGAAGATAAGCGTCAAAAAGAAATTTGTCATGTGCGAGCAATATGGAAAAAAAAAAATTTAAATATTATTTCAACCCATTTTTATTGCATTTTGTGCAACCCTGGTTGCCATTTGAAAAAGAAATTAACTGGATAAAATATATATTTAATATTTTGATATCCACGTCAAAACATCAATATTTTAAATATATTTCCGTCGGTAGAGTTACCAAATGTTCAAAATTTGTAGTTTAAAAATTTCTGTATTATTATGTGGATATCAGTTAGGAGACATTCGAGAAATCTTTGATATTTCCGATAGGTTGCATGCAAAGAAAATGAGTTAGTAAGTCCCAATGTCCGTAAATCTAAGCATCCTATTTTTGGTTCTTTCCCTTTGGGTTATGTTAGGTTAGGTTTGGTTAGGCGATGCCAGATGGAGTACCTTGACAATAATAAGAAGTAGTTATCATTCAGGATGCCAGCGTTGGGCGTGAATTTCAATAGGGGTTGTGTCTTCACTATCGACCCCTCTTCCAGGTTCTCATACTGTGGGCCCCCAAGTGTTTGAAGTTTTGCCTTGCAAGTGCAAATATGTATTTTTGATATACCGCTTGGCACATGATCTTTATAGTCCCGATAGATCATTCCATCGAAGTTTAATCTTCCTTGCCATGCTCTTGTCCAGTTCGTCGAAAAGACAAATCATACGTTTACCAATGCTGAACACGTTAACAGATGACAGCCGTAGACCACTCTTGACTACCTCGTCCATTATCTCATTGCTACTGATGCTTTTCTTACCTCGCATTCAGTAGAATTGAAGTCGCTTGTGCTTGGCGACACATTCCACTGCTGCCTTGCTTCGAGGTTATTATCTTGTTTGCTGCTGTAGTTCAGCAACTTAAAAGGCTGTCTTATGTCTAACTCTAGACACTATGTCCTCACACCAACTCCATGCTCCATTTTCGAGCCATCCATATCAATATTTAAGGTGTTGCGCGTCGCTAACATATGCCACAGTTTCGGCAACCATCTTTTTCTATGTTTACGGGTTCACTCTCTACCCGTACTTCTGAAAAGTGGGATCATGTAGTCAAACTGCCAATACTTACTGCGCCATTTTCGATAGGTTCTATATGTAAATTCTCCTGCATCCAGCAGTTGAACTGTCAGTTTTGCAGCGCAATTTACAGCGAAGAAGTCTAAAGGTGGCAGGCATCTGCTTACAGGCATATAAGGTATTGCTAGCCTTTCTCACTCTTTCGGTGATGGTTCGCTCGCTTCTGTTCTGGAAATTTCAATGTGAAAGATGCACCTCGCTCTGGTTGAGCTATCGTTGAAAAGGTCGTTGAAGTTATGGAAACGACTGATCAGGACCGTGACTTCGCTAAGAAACTTAACATTTAGTTCAATGTTTGGGGTTTTTTTTAAGAAAGACTTAATGGGCCGAATTAACGTCTGCAATTCTTTGTTGAAACGAAATGAAACCGAACCATTTCTGAAGCGAATGGCACAGAAGACGAAAAGTGGATCAAATTCGACAATAATGTGCGAAAAGGATCAGGTAGTAAAGCCATGATTGACGGCTCGAAAAGTTTTACTGAGTGTTTGGTGGGATTGGAAAGGAATCATCCACTATCATCCAGCCTGGTCGAACGATTGATTTTACATTTTACTGTCAACAACTGATGGGATTGAAGCAAGCAATTGAAAAAAAAAAAAATGGCCGTAACTGATCAACAGAAAGGGCTTCGTCTTCCAACAGCACAACGTTGGACCACACATCTCTGCGAAAATTACTTGGCGGTGTTTTTCGTCGAGAAACCAGAAAGGTGATAGAGTAATGTATCTAGCGGAGAAATGGCAAAAAGTGGTGAACCAAATGGTACATATTAAAGTTCATTATAAATCAAAAAAAAAAA
>NW_017536979.1:878828-881022 GCF_001853355.1 Bactrocera latifrons | reverse complement strand
AAAAATAAGTTGAAGTGTGATTAAAAATACGAAAAAACTTTTTCGACTACCCAATATATTATATTTTCAAATAAAAAATTTGAAATGTTGGAAAATATTTTATTTTTGCCTTTTCTCTGTTAAATATTTATTATTGACTTAAACATATTTATTTTTCTAAAAAATTTCTTACCTTTTGTAACTTTTTCCGTATTCCAATATTTTTTTCAAGATTAAAACAAGTTTATTTCACATTTAGACACAAAATCTCAGTTATTTTCTCTATTTCTCATTCATATTTCATGTGTGTTTTGTTATAAATTTCGTTAAATCAATTGTTATTATTTTTTCGCTATCATTTCACTTMAAATATTTTAAATACATACATACTTTTATATGTAAATAGGAGGTACATACATGAAAATAATATATTAAAAAATAAAACAATTTATTAAAAAATAGTTCAGCAATTAAGAAGAGACTTACATATATACATACATATGAAAACGGTTATTTTCCTATAACACTAGAAGCTACGAATTTATTATTTTTTCTATGGAAAACAGTTTTAGGGCAATCGCGAGGGCTTCTAAGTAACGGCTACTATATAATTTATATAATATGACAAAGATATACATACAAATGGTGTAAAGTTGAACGTAATAAATAACTTTCAAATATATATATGTATTTGTACAGGAGTGTTGCAACTACAAAACTCGCATACAGCTACACACAGGCGTGTAACTGTAACAATTTGGCTTCAACAGACAATCAAATCAACGAATATCAAATGTTTGTTGTAACTAGGAGCTTAGGCGCTGACTTCCAGATTATACCATATAATTTACACATGTACATATGTATGTACATATATACTGTGCTTTATGTATAGATCATTATTTATATAATATATTAGAAGTCAGTCACTCGCTATATAATCAGAAGAAAGTTTCTTTCTTTTTAATTAAATTAGTTTAATTAAATGTAATTTAATTAATTAGTATATAATTTCATAGTGTCATATTCCACAAACAATTCAAATACTAATTGGGCGCTTAACATTTAGTGTACATGTGTATGTATGTATCGCTTAAACTCTCATCAAATTCAACACTCGCCTCGCCTAAAACGCTTATTCCACGCTCAACAATCTTATATATAATTCTTCTGAGTGTGTTTAGAGTAAGTATATAGTATTTGTATATACAAGAAACTAACAGCAACTATACATACAGATGTGTATATAGTATAAGTGTATATATGTGTAAATATATGGTGTGTAATATACTATATATAATGAATATGCTAATTTCCATTGCGTTAAGGAATAGTTAACTTTTTAGAATTCTCCACATAAAATCTAGTTAAAATATGTCGCTAACATTTAAATGTGCTGCTTCTTCTTCTCAACAAATACTATTTATGTATATAAAAAGAATTTCTGAAACTTGCAAATAAAACGCAAGACTGCTGCCTTGTGCTAGTTCGGCTCACTTCGCTCAGCTGCGTCAGGTTGCGCGCTTACTTAGTTCGTTAATATTGTTATAAAATTATGTAATAGGTCTCGTTATGAAGAAAGTCTTCTCTTTTCTACTTCTTCTTGAAGATATATATATTTTAGTTCTATATATATGTTTTTTAGTTGCAATATCATTGTTAATACTATTATATAAAAAATTTACAAGACTTAAATTATAGTGAGGAAATATACAAAAAATGATTTATTTCGCTGATCGTACAAATATAAAAATTTTTTTTGGCTTTGAGTAAAGTATAAGTTTTCATGAAAGCATAACTCCTTCCTGCAGGAGGTTGTGCTCAACTCTGCTTGTGTGCTTTAGATTGGCTAGTAGGGATGTTTTGTTGGAAGAGTTTCTATTTTCGATATTTTTGTGTATATAAGAAAGTAAGTTTGTATATTCTTCGACGACAAAGATTCTTCTAAAAACTTGATAGATTTTAGTTGTTGTTTTCTAGAGCTAAGATGAAATGAATTTTTGGTCTGCAGGGGAAAACAAACGGGGTTGAGAAAAAAGATTTAAAAATTAAAAGCGGGAAAACACGAAAATAAAGAAATAATGGGAATTAGAAAGAGAAGAGATAACAGAAATATGAAATAAAGTAATAAATAAGGTAAAAATTATAATAAAAACAAAACTAGCGTAAAAATTGCAAATGAAAAAACCAAAAATTAAAGATTAAAAAAAAAAAA